>NC_083578.1:89048908-89091408 GCF_027579695.1 Neoarius graeffei
CACTGCTTTATTTCAGCTGCTTCAGTCACCAAGGAAACCCGATACATCCAACATCAACAGTCGCAATGTTCTGAGACGAGGCTGAGTGAGTCTCCTCTCTCTCCCTGTGTGTGTGTGTGGGGGGGGGGGGCGTTGACCTGCGGCTGCATCTGCAACCATTTTCAAAACTCTTCTTGTAATTTTACAAGAATCTGGATCATAGCGTGTTTATGTTGTTATTGTCGTTGTGGTAAACAGTGGGATTGCGTGTGTGTGTGTGTGTGTGTGTGTTACTGAGCAGTGTGTTTTACTGTTGACTTTCCAGCACTGAAGCTCAGGGGTGAGTCATCCAAGTACACACTAAGTACCAGTATAACTGCTGAACCTTTTTATAAGCTTTACCAAATTTATTTTGGTCCTTATAAAAAACGCCAACAACAAATAAAACACTGAAACATTCCTAAAGGCCGATTCGTGCACTTCTGCTTCTGACATCTGCGGAATGATCTCAATTTTTCAGAATGTTAGGAATGCCTTGCATGTTCACCGGCTGTCTGTTAAACTGGAGCGATTCCGGAAAAATGGCTCGTCTGGAGACGTTGTTATGAGTTCCGATCCTGATGATGCCACAGTATACTACACGGGGAAAAAGTGGTCATGCTCTGTGGATGGGAGGAGCTTACTCTGTCTCCCCTGTCAGTCACACAGATACTCGCAAATCGTAGGTAGAAGAGGGCAGATAGCGCTTTCCTGCGAATGTGTTACGCTGCCCTGTGGAGGAAGCACTCATTAGCCTTCACACTTTCTCATGGGTTGCTGTTGTATGAAACAGGAGCCAGCTGGATGGTGGGGGCGAGAAAATGGCGAAGACACTGGATATTGATCAGAATCCGCTCTAAAGGCGCATCATGTAGTATACATTGTAACATTCCACTTATCGCTTAAAGATGATAATCTTTACATCGTCACTTTAAAACGGAACAGAAGTCAGTTGAATGTTGTATGGACGAACCATGAACAATTCAAAGAGGCGGAGCTTGCCAAATTAATTTAAATAATCAGCACAAATTTAAGGAACACGACCCTGTGCAGCTGTTTAATCCATATCTGAGCTGTTTCATGTCGGAGTCGGCCAGGACAGAGTCATGTTGAATAATATTAATGAGAGAATTATTCTTTGAGAAATATTGTGCTTAAATGTTAATATGATGTGTTTTTATCGCCCAGCTGTCTCACTGTTGTTGATGTTTGTTTGGTTGTGTGTGTGTTTTCTGTGTCATGCATTGTGGAAAAGTGTGTACGCTTCTAAACGAGCCATTTTAGGAGAAAGGCTCAAATACTAACCACGCCCCTAAACCCCTCTCCTCCTCTAGCCCCGCCCCAATCCTAACATTAACAGTAACTATTTATCAGCGTTGAGGAGTTGGACAAATTTTACAGTTTTGTAAGCAAGAGATTGTGTGTCTTTTTCTTTGCTCTGTCGCCATCACTTTGTCTCGCTCTGTTTCATACTCAGTCTTTGTGTGTGTGTGTGTGTGTGTGTGTGTGTGTGTGTGTGTGTGTGTGTGTGTGTTGGTCCCATTATGGAACAGAACAAAGTGGCTTTGATGCGTCTCTGTGTTTCTGCTTCTTTGTACTTCACACATCTTCTGTGCTTTTATACGATAAACCTCTTTGGGACGGCCAGGACAATTACTGTCTCCTTCGGTCTCCTCCATCTCTCTCTCCCTCTCTGTGTGTGTGTGTGTGTGTGTGTGTGTGTGTGTATTTATTTATTTATTTATTTATTTATCCTCGTGTCCTTTTTTTTATTCTTAGCTCAAGTCCAGTGTGAGTAAACACTAACAGCGCTAGACACAGAGAGGGAGAGAGAGAGAGAGAAAGTAATGGGAGAGAGGAAGACAGCGTGACACAGAGAGAGAGTGATGGAAGAGAGAGAAAGCAATGGGAGAGAGGAAGACAGCGTGAGAGAGAGAGACAGGCTGTGTGTTTGATGCATTCACTGTGTGTGTGGTTAGTCAGTATGGAGACGTGGCGTATCCTACGCACTGGAGAAAAATGATGTGGTCATTTTTCCGAAATTGGATTTGCGTGCACAGAGCAGCGGCTTCCGGATAATAAATCGGAAAACCTTCTGTCTGTTCTGTACGTGAAGATATAAAACACTGAATATCTCTACCAGCTGTAGATCCTGTGTGTGTGTGTGTGTGTGTGTGTGTGTGTGTGTGTGTGTGTGTGTGTTATAAACTACTGAGGACCAAATGTCCCCACAAAAAAAGTAAAATCTGACCATTTCGACCTTGTGGGGTCATTTGATGGTCCTCACAAAGAAATTCCTGTGTGTGTGTGTGTGTGTGTGTGTGTGTGTGTGTGTTTTTAAACAAAAATTGAAAAAAATAAAAGAGCCAGAAAGTTTCCTTTTCATTACTGAGGTTAAGGTGAGGGTTCAGTTGAGGTGCAGCACAGCATTAATTAATTGCAATAATAATTATGTCAATGGAAAGTCCTCACAGTGATAGTGAGACAAGTGTGTGTGTGTGTGTGTGTGTGTGTGTGTGTGTGTGTGTTGTCGTGAGGTCCATTTCCTTGACAGATTAAGATCAGCAGCTCCTGAGAAGAGACAAATGTGTGTGTGTGTGTGTGTGTGTGTGTGTGTGTGTGTGTGTGTGTGTGTTAAATCCTATATTTTATAGTGAAATAGTTGTGCTGTAGTGATTCTGGCACTAGTTTGTTACTTGGTGCTGCATTTTCGTTATTTCAGTGAGAAGTTTTGTGTGTGTGTGTGTGTGTGTGTGTGTGTGTGTGTGTGTGTGTGTGTGTGTGTGTGTGTGTGAGGCTTGTCACTGTGGAACGTTGTTATTGCTATTATTATTATTTTTATGGTTAATGCTAGCACCATTATGATGCTGTGCGATGGAATGAAACGAAGCGATTTTAAATATAATTGAGTTTTCTACGACGGCATATCGGAGCCATTGTAGGTTTAAAAAAAAATGACGGAGCTGGGGGAGGGGCTTATTCTCTGAGATGATAAAGTTGTAAATTTGCAAGGAAAAAAACTCTGAGATTACAGCTGTAATTTTATGTGAAAAACAAAAGCTCATAAAACTTTTTTGTCGAGGAACCAGATCACTTCACTTTGTGAATCGACGTCATCGACGTGATCACGCCACAGATGCTGCGGCTGAACCGGAAACGCAGTCGATTAAGAAGAATAAAACACTAAGAGATGTCCAACTCCATTTCTCAGAATGCCCTGCAGCCAGGAAGAACGTGATTGTTATGTCGGAGAATATCCCAGTTTTTTTTTTTTTTCACATAAAGTTCTGACTTTAATCTCAGGTATAAAGTGATACGAGTGAGAGTCCCAGAATGCAGTGTAGCTATACGACGTCTCCATAGTGAGTTATGAGATGGTGAGTCGTATTGGTCATATCGGTGAATGCAGAATTAACGTTAAACTTGACACACGGCGATGTTACAGTATTAAATGTTTTAGTTATTTAAATAGATGCTGAAATGTTGCGTGTTGTGAAATTTTTCTGTATCGCACATTCCAGTTGGTTTAATCGTTAGTATAATTTTACAAGCTCATAATCTTTTTTTACCTTTTTTTTTCTCTTTGATGCTAAATATCTCTCTGTCTGCTTCTCGATGTTTTATAAACACTCGTGTCGGGTCTCAGTGATGGATATTGGAGTTAAATCATCGGCAGCATTCCTGAACACCTTTTAACCTTTCCGAGAATGTGGCACTTTGTTATCTCAGAGAGAGAGAGAGAGAGAGTGAAACAAAAACACGGTTGTTGATGGAAGACTTGCCGAGTGGTTGGGAAGAATGAACCATTTCTCCGGCGGTCCCCTGGGAACTTGGGCTGAGTCAAGGAGCTAAAGCTAAAGCTCTCCTGAGTGTCATTACGAACCGCCTCATTATCGTGAGCGATGATGGACTGACGTTAACGGCTAAACACGAGGCGCCGCAAAACAAGGAAACCTGTTTATCTGCCACCACCAGGGCAGCACATGGGCTCTGCTCCAAGATTAATTTTATCGCACCCTCATCCATTTCCCTTCTCCGTGCCCCTTTTTGTGGGATTCCTCACTGCTGGTCTGCTGAAGGACCTTCCTTTACTTTAGAGGACTTTCTTAGACGAGTTCTTGGAGCTTTCGGGGTTAAAACGCCAACGTGAGGATCCAGGTTTCAGAACGTGCCATATTTTTATTTCTATCCATTTATAATGATATTCAAGTCAAGTTTATTTTTATAGCGCTTTTAACAACAGGTATTGTCGCAAAGCAGCTTTACAGAAAAATAAAGACTTTAAACATGAGCTAATTTTATCCCTAATTTATCCCTGATGATGAAGCCTGTGGCAACTTTGGCAAGGAAAAACTCCCTCAGACGACACGAGGAAGAAACCTCAAGAGGAACCAGACTCAAAAGGGAACCCATCCTCATCTGGGTGATAAGAGATGGTGTGATTATAAATAACTCGCTTCTATAACAGTGTCCTATAGAGTCATAAAGTACAATTGTGAAACCCGGAAATTCATTATAGTTTTAACAGGAAGTCTGTTTTGTTGAAGTTATAAACTGTTCATTAACTGATGGAGACCGTTCATGACAACTACAGTCCTAAATTTAACAAGTTAACTGTAGTCCTCAGACATAAAGGCATTACTGTAAGTGTCCAGAGCGTCTTCCAAGTGTGACTTTAGGCTGTCTGTATGAGGCCGTCCTCCACAGGAGCGATATGATGAGACTCCAGGCAGAAGTAGGGCGTCAGGATGGATCAGGCAGGTCCGAGGAGCAGAAGAGGAATTTAATGTTGTGGAATGTCCACAAAACATGAGCTCACTTACAGTAGCTATAAACGGTCCTTCCCTCGCCAGCCTCTCTTTATTCTTCTCCAAAAAAGGTGATTTTTCATGCAAAGTGTAACCTGTTGTAGTAATAATAATAATGGTTTAATATCAGTTTCCACAAATATGGCTCTTCACCTGCTATAAAAGGTAAATATACATACACTATTAATGTTAAAAATCCTAAAAACTAATTGTTAAACTTATAATACACTAAATATTCTAGATATATGAAAAATAAGTCAAATTTGAGCAATACTATGATACTAATAGAGGAAAAATGATCTGAGACAAATCGAAGGAATTAAACAATATGATTATCGAATTGACAAGTGTAAATGTAACAGTGATGGTATATTGAGGGAGAAAAAAGGCTGTGTAGCAATAAAAAAATTAATAATAATCATGGAAATGCACAGACACTAATGGAAATTATACTGATAAAGTTAAACTAGATTAGAGCAACAGCTACAATTATCGACAGTCCATAATTATCGACACCTTTTCAGATTTACCAATAAAAAAAAAACAATTTTACAAAGGTGAGTTTCAGTCCCAACAGTTATTATTGGTTAATTAATCAACCGGAAGACCCCGCCCCTTGCCCTTTGATCTTGTTGTCTGATGACACAGCTCGTTACCTGAGATGGAATTTTTTTCAGCACGATCAGCAATTTTTTGGAAAACCCGGACGTTATCATCGCAGGTGAGCATGGTGGAAAGATCACGGACATCAAATTCACCAATATTTCATGATCTCCTCGTTGAAACCTACTTAGTTTCTTACTCTTTCATTTGACAGCCGCCATTTTATATCTAAATGCGTGTTTGAGAAGTCATGTGAGGTGTCGATAATAGTGATCACTTTCACTGGTGTCCCCCATTATCAACACCCTGTGGAATTAAGGGACATTTACAACTGTTATGGATCGATCTTTGTGTAACATTGTTGAAGTAGATGAAGTACTTTAAAATAATAAAAGTGCTGTGATTTTATAATAATTGTTTTTTTCTGATTTATAACAGAATGGAATGTTTATAGAGTATTTGGAATCTGATTGAAGTAAATGTAATTAGAGCAGAATTAAATTCCTAACATAAAAAATTACAGGTTTGAAATATTCAGATTTTTCTATTCCATTCAGAAAATATAAATTTTTTTTTTTTGCAGTTTGTTGTAAATATCGACCACATATTACAATATCAGTAGACATTTTATATTTTGGTTCGAGGAATGAGATGCGACCTTTGACCTGGATGTTCCTGTGGTTACAATGTTGATTTCCTGTTGACATTTATTGGTAAACTACAAAACTAGAAATTAATACAAACAACAACGAACGATGAACAAAATGTGATCTACAAAAATATTTAGAAAGCGGGTAGAAAGTGGAACAAAAAGATTTCCTGACGCAGGTTAAACATTATCAGTTCATTTGTTTACAAACATTAGAATTACTTCCTCATTTACGTAAAACACCGACATCCATATATTTATATAAAATATATTTTGTACTAAATATAAGTCTATGGAAAACAAATTGTAAATAAAAACTATGTTTTGTTAACTTAATACCACATACCGATTATTTTTTTAATAAATAATCATCTGGATGTCGATAATTGTGGAACGGTGTTGATAACTGTGGACAAACGTGTCGATAATTGTGGAATGGTGTCATGTGATCTGATACACTAAGTAATCAGGAATCAACTCTTTTTTCCAGTGGAAGTTTGAGTAATTATTCATACACAGTTTATGTATTGAAAGTCTTTCCTACTTTTGCAACGGCCAAAAGATCTTTAAGGTGTCAATGATTGTAGCTGCCGCTCTAATAATTATTAGTGTTGTTAGTTGTTATTACTAACCTGAGATGGTGTATTAGGGCCGTTGTTGGTAAAAAACAAACAAACAGATAAATAAATATGGAGCTGGGGGAGGGGTTAAGTGTAACAACTTTGTATGAGTGAGCAATGAGGAACTGGAGACAGGCACCGCAATTCAAGGTGCGCTTTTAATTTTATTACACTTTTCAGTAATTTTCAGAACCATGTAGGCACACTACACACACAAACACACGATGGGGTGACACTACTCTCTCTCTCGGTACTGGCTATCTGAAAGACACACGTTAACAGACAGACAGTAATTTGACACAGGTGCACCTCGTCACATGTTACCTACTGGTTCAACATGACTCCTCACCGTTCACTGCTGATGCTCGACCACACCCACACCGCCACAGTAATATTTTGAGAAACAAAATCATCGTAAAATTTATGAAAAAAACCTGACACAACAATCACATTCTTCTCAGCTTCCTGGCTGCAGTGCATTCTGGGAACTGTAGTTGAAAACCTCTTCATGCTTTATTCATTTATATCGTGTGATCAAAGAGGAAACAGTGAATTTCCTGTAACTCTTGGCTCATCCATGGTGCGATGATGTTTATTCTAATCTTGCAAAGTGAAGTGATGTGGTTCCTTGACAGCAAAAAAAACCCAAAACACTATTTGTCTGTTTGTTTTTTTCCTTGTAAATTTACGACTTTAATCTTGGAAATTCTGATTTTTTTTCCACTCAGAATATTACCCCCTCTCTCAGCTCCGTATTTTATTTTTTTATTTTTTATTTTAACCTACAATGGCTGAATAGGGTGTTGTAGTAATCGCCTTTGTGCACAAAGTTTATCTTCAAGTCTGCCGCTGGAGATTCCTTCCATAGTAGTTAAATAAACATCTCCTGGTGGAAAACTTCACAACGTCAACATGACGATGTTATGAGCTGAGCTCGTGTCTGAGGTCCTCAGGACTGATCACGTTAAAGAAATAAACACAGCAATTTGGGCAAAAACCTGGTTTCTTGACTCTGTGTGTGTGTGTGTGTGTGTGTGTGTGTGTGTGTGTGTGTGTGTGTGTGTGTGTGTGTGTGTGTGAGAGAGAGAGAGGGAGAGAGAGAGAGAGATGAGAAGGAGGATCAAACAGGAAGACAAGGACAGACACACACACACACACACACACACACACACACACACACACACACACACAAATAAATTCAGGTTATTCCAGGAGCGAGGTTGTTATCGCCACTGTCAAATTCACTCATATCAGGCTGTGCGTCCAATCAGATTCTATCAAATCTGGCGCTAATTCATGCAGAACCAGTTGGTGCTAACGTTGATAAACGGAGTGAAATTCCCTCTTCTTGTAAAAGGCTGGAAAAAACCAACACAAAGTAAACAAAACCATCACAAACGTGGGTTTGTGCAGTGAGTTATTGGCTACGGCGAGGATAAAACCATCCGAATGAAAGTCTTTAGAAACAAAACACTCAAACCATCAAGACAAGCCTGAGGAGTTTTTCTTTCTTTCAAAAGCTCTTGATAAATCTGAAAAAAATTATCAAAAACACATGCACTGTCCAAACATCGTACACATTCACTCAGCAGGTTTCAAAAGGCAAGAAGAGTCACACAGTGACGGAGGAGCTCGTGTTACCTGCTGCTGTCCACATGACCAGATCGATCTTCAGGCGCAGATCTGCTGCAAAAAAACTCAATCTCTAGTGAGACCATACGGGGGAGAAACCGGCCAAAGATAACATGCTAACACACATTAAAGCAAGAGACTGTTATTAACTCAGATTGGACGAATCAACTGATCTATCTATTTGATCTCCCTGTCCTGATTTTGAGACACGTATCAACAAGAGATCCCAATATATCGTGCATCGATAAATCTTGATACTAATTTATCATGATTGGAATCGTTGAAATAAAAAAAGGATCATGATTATTATCAGGCTGTGTAATCTTAGTTTTTCTTCTCTGTAATTGTGATGTTTAGACAGCAGAGGGTGCAATAATGTACGTACAATAGCAAGAACATGTGTGAGTTCACTGTAGGCGGAAGTAACGCAGCTCTAATGCCGCAAAAACAGATCTAAAGTGTGAAAGAGCTGCTGTGTGATTGTGTACAAATAGATTTAATAAGAAATAAGAGCTCTCTCTCTCTCTTTTTACAGAGTGCTGAAAGATAAAGAAAAGAGAAGCAAATGGAGGGAGAACAAATGTTTATTAAGAAAAAAGGGCTATTAGTTATTAACTTTTTCATTTTTAATAAAATGAATATTTTAGTTCATAGGCGATTATAGGTTACTCCAACCTTTACAAATGTGTGTAACTAATTATTGTTGGGTATTTAGAAAGTGAAACAAATGTCATTCACTGTATTTGGTTATAAAACTTTCTTCATTTAATTTTTTTTTTCATAAATGTTGTTTGAAAATTGAATCGTGAATTGGGTGAGTCAGTAAATGCCTAACTTTGAATAGTTTTTCATATGGGTATTCAATTTTCTTATTTAATACTTGTATCAGTGTTTGTTTTATACTCACTGGCCACTTTATTAGGAACACCCCTACATCCACCTGCTGTTTGATGCAGTTCTCTAATCAGCTGATCCCTCGACAGCAGCACGACGCATCAAATCGTACAGATACAAATCAAGAGCTTCAGTTAATGTTCACGATGTTCAAACATCAGAATGGGAAAAATTGTGATTTCAATTTTTGTGTGACTTTCTTTCAAGGTCCCATGGCATGGTGGTTTGTTGATGCTTTAAACGGGCTCGTGGAGGCTTCTGGATGTTATATCCGCAGCCTTTCTCGAAATGAACCCTCGGTACGTAGATATAGCCTCCTGGGAGAAAGCCCCCTTTCAGCGCTTTTCCCAGTACGTCGTTTTGCTAATGAGAAGCAGGAGGCGAGGAAGGGTAGACGGTGGGGGCGTGCCATGGGGGGAGGGGGAGGGGCTGCTGTCTGCCTCCCAAGCCGTCCGAGAGCGTTCCTCCTCGGGCACGGCCAGGCGGGCGAATGCCCTGGTCCGTCCGCCCTGTCTAAAAAAATGGTACAACTCGAGCCCATGGTAAAACTGGGACTTTGCCATTTTTTTCCGCATGAGGCCCATGGTAAAACTGCACTTCCAGGAGGGGCTGCCGTCTGCCTCCCAAGCCGGCCGAGAGCGCTCCTCGTCGGGCACGGCCAGGCGGGCGAATGCCCTGGTCCATCCGCCCTGTCTAAAAATATGGTACAACTCGAGCCCATGTACCTGGCTAACTGCAGGAAGCGGTTAGCTGCACAGCTAATGTAGCCATTGCTAGGCTAACGCACCGATTTTAAAACACGGCAAAACGACCAGTTATACACTTACTTGTTCGGTGTTTGTTGCTGATGCGGCAGGGATGCTTGGCACAGACCCAGGCTTCAGTGACAGTTGATGTGCAAAACCTGCCCTACTATCCCAAGTTGTGGAAACATTCATCAGCTTCTGACAAACATACACCGTCTTAGGTAGACTCGACGGCGTATTATTGAAGTAAATAAAATTAAGCCACTGCGTCTTCAGGGGCTCTCCCGTCGGCAGTAAAAACAGACTCCTTTCTGTGTTGTCACATCCATGTACAGCACAACTTCCATGTTGTGTCTTCTATGGGCTCCTCACTACAAAATGTAGTCATGTGTTCTGCGCATGCACAGTAGGTTCGCGCATGCGCAGTAGGCTTGGTAGGACAAACAGCAACTTTTGAGTTGGGCGGGCAATCCATACAGTGGGTGGGAATCCAGAGGGGGGGCGTGGGGATCATCTCCCTTGCTGACGTAGTAAAGGGAAGAGTTTATCAATGCGTGGTTTTGATGCGCCATTCTCAAATGTTGGGCATAGTTTGGTTTACACATTATGAAATTTCTAGCCACTGGGGTGACTTAAGGTCAGAGGAACTCATTTTAACGTTAAAAAACCTCAGAAAGTGAAAATTTCATGCCATGGGACCTTTCACTGTGGTATGGGTGTTGATTTGAGCCAGATGAGTATCAGGTTTGAGTGTTTCAGAAACTGCTGATCTCCTGGGGTTTTCACACACAACAGTCTCTAGAGTTTACACAGAATGGTGCGAAAAACAAAAAACACTAAATTAGGGTGACCATATTTTGATTTGGGAAAACCAGGACACCTTAGTGGGCGGCACGGTGGTGTAGTGGTTAGCGCTGTCGCCTCACAGCAAGAAGGTCCGGGTTCGAGCCCCGTGTCCGACGAGGGCCTTTCTGTGCGGAGTTTGCATGTTCTCCCCGTGTCCGCGTGGGTTTCCTCCGGGTGCTCCGGTTTCCCCCACAGTCCAAAGACATGCAGGTTAGGTTAACTGGTGACTCTAAATTGAGCGTAGGTGTGAATGTGAGTGTGAATGGTTGTCTGTGTCTATGTGTCAGCCCTGTGATGACCTGGCGACTTGTCCAGGGTGTACCCCGCCTTTCGCCTGTAGTCAGCTGGGATAGGCTCCAGCTTGCCTGCGACCCTGTAGAACAGGATAAAGCGGCTACAGATAATGAGATGAGATGAGATGAGATGAGATGAGATGAGATGAGGACACCTTAGTGCGGGGGGGGGGGGGGGGGGGGGGTAGTAGTAGTGTTAGTAACAATATCAAACTACAAACTTACCTCACTCTGTTAAGGTGTCCCATTCTGTGGTGTTAGTACTGACTGGAGTAATCACTTTGATTGGAAGAAGAAGGGTGGTGTGCAGACCAAATTAATTGAGGTGAAAGATACACCAAATGAGACAGCAACCACCATCGCAAACTACCTAATGGAAACATTGGTAAAAAACTATTTGTCTTCCAAATGCAGAACAAAACACTCATTGGTGCGGGTTGCCCAGTACACATACTGAACAATTGTGTCCATCACGGGGCAGACACACTTGATGTGGACCTTGAAAATATCATTTTTAAAATATACCAGTACTTCCACATTTACACCGTGCGTACTGAGTCCCTCAAAGAGTACTGTGATTTTGTTGACACAGAGTACAGGAGGATGCTTTCACACAGCAAGACAAGGTGGCTCTCTCTGTTCCCAGGCACAGAGAGGATGCTACAGATGTTCCCTGCTTTAAAAGCATTCTTTATGTCTCAGCAAAAGCCATGGTGATCAAGGCGTTTTTTGAAAACCCATTTAGTGAGATATACTTATGGCACATGCACTCACTTAAGAAACATACAAATAAAATGATATTTAAAGTTGGTTTATTAAAAATGCTTTTCATAAAAGTCAACAATAACTCCAATAACAAATGATATTTAAAATGTATTTATTCAAAAATGCTTTACAATTTCTGTAATGAATGAATGACACAATGAAAGAAATAATGTCTCATCTAAACCACATTCACTCATATTAACAATAAAAGTTAACAATAACTCTCAACTCCCAATAACAAACATACTGATACTCAGTTAGCCTCAATTTCAGTAATGAAAGAAATAATGTCTGATCTGTAGGCTATTGGAAAAGATAAATTAACAAATTAGCTAATTAACAAAAATACCTCTTGTATATTAACTTTAAAAATAACTCAAAAATGTAAAAAAAACTAACAAAAAATATCAATAGTCTATCTTTAGTTTCCTGCTTAATCCTCATCTTCCTCTTCGTCTGGTTTTTCTTCCTCTTCGTCTGGTTTTTCTTCCTCATCCTCCTTGTTTGCCCATTGATATTTTGCTGTAGAGCTGATCTTTCTCAGCAGTTTTTTGTTGCTCAACAAATAAGCATGAAAGTCTTTGCAAGACATATCTTTGAAATTGTATTGCACAAATAGAATCCCTTTCAGCGGCACGGTGGTGTAGTGGTTAGCGCTGTCGCCTCACAGCAAGAAGGTCCTGGGTTCGAGCCCCGTGGCCGGCGAGGGCCTTTCTGTGTGGAGTTTGCATGTTCTCCCCGTGTCCGCGTGGGTTTCCTCCGGGTGCTCCGGTTTCCCCCACAGTCCAAAGACATGCAGGTTAGGTTAACTGGTGACTCTAAATTGAGCGTAGGTGTGAATGTGAGTGTGAATGGTTGTCTGTGTCTATGTGTCAGCCCTGTGATGACCTGGCGACTTGTCCAGGGTGTACCCCGCCTTTCGCCCATAGTCAGCTGGGATAGGCTCCAGCTTGCCTGCGACCCTGTAGAAGGATAAAGCGGCTAGAGATAATGAGATGAGATGAGAATCCCTTTCAATGATTCAATAGAGAGCTGGTTCCTCTCCTTTGTCCACTGGCTCTGCATCAGTGAAAAAACTCTCTCCACATTTGCATTGTGAGAAGGAAGTGCAAAGACAAACTGTGCAATCTTCAGCAGTTCTGAGTAGCATGCAGTATTTTTGGCCTTCTCAAAGTATTTGGTCCACTTCTGGTGCACCTGCAGGCCCATGAACTCATCATCACTGCAGCTTTCAATGAATTTCTTCAGATTGGCAACCTGGTCAAAACATTTAACGTCATCAATTGGCACCCCCTTCTCTCCAAGGTACTTGATGCAGGCCTCCACATCATTCCACTTTGGTGGCTCACTCATGTCCATCCACATGAATGGTGAGAACTCTTCCATGGGAGTCATCCACTTCTCCAGATACTCTAAACATGAACTGTACATGCCGAGCGCATCAGCCATGAACTTGTCACAGCCCCCTTCAAGTCCATCTCTGCGATTTTCGGCCAGCAGTCCCTTAACTTTGAGGGACATGAAATTGTTGTTCTTCCGTTCAAGAAGAATGTTGTGGATGCTGCTCAATATTTTCTTAACCTCCATGATGGAGTTATTCTCCCTTTCCATTTCTTGAATGTGATTGTGGAAGATGGACATGAGTGAGTGCATGTGCCACAAGTATATCTCACTAAATGGGTTTTCAAAAAACGCCTTGATCACCATGGGTGGCTTTTGCTGAGACATAAAGAATGCTTTTAAAGCAGGGAACATCTGTAGCATCCTCTCTGTGCCTGGGAACAGAGAGAGCCACCTTGTCTTGCTGTGTGAAAGCATCCTCCTGTACTCAATGTCAGCAAAATCACAGTACTCTTTGAGGGACTCAGTACGCACGGTGTAAATGTGGAAGTACTGGTATATTTTAAAAATGATATTTTCAAGGTCCACATCAAGTGTGTCTGCCCCGTGATGGACACAATTGTTCAGTATATGCGCTGGGCAACCCACGCCAATCAGTGTTTTGTTTTGCAGCAATCTTTTCAAATTCGCAAATACATTGTTTCCCCCTTCGTCACGCCGGGTTCCACCAAAATTAGTGTTACAATTGTCCCCAGTAAATGCGATGCATTTGGAAGACAAATTGTTCTTTGCCAATGTTTCCATTAGGTAGTTTGCGATGGTGGTTGCTGTCTCATTTGGTGTATCTTTCACCTCAATTAATTTGGTCTGCACACCACCCTCCTTCCAATCAAAGTATTGGATAATTATGGGGAAGATTTTTACTGCACCGTGATTACTCCCGTCAGTACTAACACCACAGAATGGGATATCTTTGAGCACTTCGTGCGCCAATTCGACAGAGTGAGGTGCCAGAACACCGTTAACAATTGCCTCCGTCCTTAGTACGGGCACAACTGAACTTTTTGGCCGTGTCAGAATCGGGGAGGGTCTTTTTCAACAATGAACTCGTGCAGTAGACCGATAGACCGATAACTGTTATGATGTTTCACTGTGTGAAATGACCAGGCACCCTCCGCTGCATTCACGGCATCCTCGTTCCCTGGTTTCACAAAGTACTCTGTTATCGACTTTGAGGTACTCTCGCCTCGAACAGCTTTTTTGTGTTTCTCGGTGTCCAGGTGGAATTTTAAATCCCTGGCACCTCCACTGGACACCGAGACATATGTACCTGCTTTGCACACTGTGCACAAAGCTTCCCACTTGTCTCGACCCGGTCTGAAAGCGGGGAACTTCTTTTGTAAGTCGTCTGTAAATGTGCATTTGCGCTTTGGCATGTTGCTGGCGTACTGACAGCCACGCTGTCTTCTGATTATAAAAAGCTGATCGCACTGAAGCGGCTCAGGGATTACGTCACACGCAGCACCGTGCGCAGTGCCCTAGTGCCGGTCAATTTAATGGTCCAATGAAAGGTAATAAAAAACAGGACATTTCCCCACTTTCTAAAAAAAAAACCCGGACGCCCCGGACAGGACGTGAAAAACGGACATGTCCGGGGAAAACCGGACGTTTGGTCACCCTAACTAAATGAGTGAGTGAGCAACAGTTCTGTGGGTGGGGAAAAAAACAAATGCCTTGTTGATAAGAGAGGGTCAGAGGGAAATGGACAGATCGTTTTTTGGGTTTTTTTTTTTGGGGGGGGGCGTTGCTGGGAAGGATACAGTAACTCATATAATCACTCTTTACAACCGTGGTGAGCAGAAAAGCATCTCAGCATGCAACAGCAGAACAGAAGAACACATTGGGTTCCACTCCTGCAGCCAAGAACAGGGATCTTAGAATCAAGAATGAGTTCCTATTAAAGTGGCCGGTGAGTGTATACAGAAATTACATGTGCAAGGTGTCTTTAGATCGTGGTCCATTTTCATATTAATGTCATGAATAATTAATTTTGCACTCGATTAATCATGTGCATCGCACTTAACAAACTGATATTTTCCACTTATGAGGTCTAACTTTAACACCTCACTGTGACCGTTGATTTATTTCCTGTTATTTGAGACAGTAGATGATTATTATCCAGTGTTATTCGGCTTATGCAATGGATAATTTTTAAGAGTATTGTTCACATTATTATGCAAAATTAATATGCATTTTTTCATTTACTTCCCTGTGATAAACGACTTCAGTGTGGCGTTGGCTTGCGACCTTGATGTCCAACATCAAATGTGGGTCCTGAAGCAGAAGCAGTTGAGAAGCACCGCTGTAAACCTCTGTAGTGTGTATTTTTAATCCTTCCTCTGCTTAATATAGAGAGGTAGAACAGTCCGGAAAGCTGAGATAGAGTTTCATCACATCACTGCTTTTATTAGGTGCGTGTGTGTGTGTGTGTGTGGACTTGGCTATATAATTAAGCTGAATTTCTGTCCAGCCCTGAGGGTCTTTTCTCTCCAGCACTGTCCAAGTGTGTGTGTGTGTGTGTGTGTGTGTGTGTGTGTGTATACCAGTATATATAATTATATATGTGTGTGTGTGTGTGTATATATATAATGTGTGCGTGTGTGTTTTTGCTTGGATTTCTTTTTTGGCTGGAATGTCTCATTGGCCCTGAGGGTTTTCCATGTCCAGTCCAACTTGGTGTGTGTGTGTGTGTGTGTGTGTGTGTGTGTGTGTGTGTGTAGAGAGAGAGAGAGAGAGAGATTTGTTCTGAGCTCTATGTATCTTTCTGGCCTCCAGTGCACACTATCTTTCCAGCTCTACACACACACACACACACACACACACACACACACGTACATAAAGATGTCGATTGAGATCAATAGGAAGTGAGAGCTGGAAAGTGTGTTTGTTTGTGTGTGTGTGTGTGTGTGTGTGTGTGTGTGTGTGTGTGTGTGTGTCACTGATGTAGATTGAGTCCTAAGTTTAATCACGGTTTCAAATCAGTGTTCCTGGTACCACCATACTTTGGAATGTAACCATAGCAACGATCGTGATCATTGGTAACACTTGAATCTGGGTCACTGTTGTGTTTCTCAGATGAAATGCGAACAGTTAGGACGGAACATGATGCTGTTGCGTGTGTGAAAACGTCCACCTTAAAACTAAGATGAACAGCGTGAAGTAACACCCTCTGAAGCATAACCATGACAACCAGATACATTCATAGCTAATTATAGCTTGGAGACAGACTGTAAGTTACACTTTTCTATTTGTTAAAGAATGACATTACACCTTTTTCCGTTCATCGTCAAACAGAACAGCGTCCGTTGTGAATGCGCCGTTACTATAGAAACAATATTAGAACGAGTGTATTAATATAAACCTGCGTCACGGTCAAACAGAGCTGCTGTTATAGAGAATCGGTCAACACCTTCTGACCAATCAGAACGCAGAGTTCAGGAGCCCCCTGGTGGACTCGGTGTCCAGTCTGATGGACGTTTATCAACTTAATATTTTTTCCTTGTTAATTTCTTGGAACAGGAAAACGTCACGTTTTTCTTCCTGAATGTTTTTCTGGTGCTGAACTCTTACTGCTGCTTCGTGTTTGTGTGTTTTCAGAAGTTTGACCTGCTTTCAGGCTTCCTGGAGAGAAAACAGATCTTCACACGGCCAGGTTTAACACACGCTGAGGGGGATGACGGGGACCGCGTGTTTCCCGCCACAAGGGGCACACGTATGTGTGTGTGTGTGTGTGTGTGTTAAACTCTTTGACTCCTCCACAGAATGTATTATTTTTAGCACACACACACACACACACACACACGCAGGCTGGGAATAATTCTGACTAAATTGAACGAAAGCTTTGCTGCAGTTTAATTTCTTATACTGTTACTTCCATGTTGCTCTGTTTCAGTCATGTGACCATTTCCTCGTAGCTGCCATATTTATTATTTTATTTTAATTTATGTCAAGAAAGTAACATCTGGAGAATTTCAACTCCCAGACATTTCTCGTATCACTTTATCAAACAAAGGTTTGCGTTGTAGTTACTTTTGAGCGAAAACTCAGCCAGTGAGCTGTTACTCATACAGCTAGCGTTAGCTACACCAACATTCCAGTTGAATTAGCGTAAATTAGCAATTCTGTTTCCTAACGAATGTATTTACTTGACTAGCATGCTGTTGACTTCCTAAACTTACCTTTTTATGTCATATTTAATGTTAGCTTATGAGCTATATACATCTATCACAGAGAAAAGTTTGGATAATTTGTCTAGCTTGGTGTAGACTGTGTGTGTAAATATGTAGCTGTAGCTACCTAGCTAACATTAGCCAAAGTAACATAGCAGAAAAAGTGTTTATGATTAAAAAACAGATTTTTGTTTTGCTGGATTCGGATTTTCTCGCTTACTCGATGCTAAAAATATTTCTCTGTGATCACTGTGGTAAAATGATATATCTCTTCATTTTTTGATAGAAATTGTCTTAAGTATATAAACACCATGGCGTCGGAACGCAGTGACGTCACGTTGTCGTGGTAATACTTACTTGATTCTTGATTCTGATTGGTCAGAAGGACAAGGTCCTGATGGGCGGGGCAGTGTGAAGCAGAGCATGGGTATTAACATTTTCTTGTGTATTTGATCTGGCGATGTGTGGAGTATAGAACAAACGATTTCCTGTTGTTCCACTTGAGAGCCGCGTTTTGATTCCTGTTTTTTTCTGATAGTTTAAGGGATGAAAGGAACCATGTTCCCGCCTCATTAGCGCTGACTGTTCACCACCGCGGCTCGTCTCATTATTACTGTCCTCATATCTGCCTTTAGAATATTGCTTTCTTCAGCAATTTATCTCTTTTAATACACGTGATCCTTCCTTCTGAAAAATGAAGGAAGAATTACATGTAATTGAATTTAACGACATTGCTGTGATTATTACACATTTATTAAAACTTTGTGTTTAATTTTCCCAGATTAATGGAGATTTATTCGTCTCTCTGAGTGAAGAGAAGCTCAGGAGGCAGAAACCATAATCACTGGGAGCTGTAAGGTCACAACTGATTCATGTGACTTCACACTTCACACACTCCATACACACTACACACACAGCACACACACTACACACACAGCACACACACACTGCACACATACTGTACGCACACTGCACACACACCATACACACTACACACACTGCACACATACTATGAACACACACCATACACACTGCACACATACTGTGCACACACTGCACACACACCATACACACTACACACTACACACACTCCATACACACTACACACACTGCACACATACTGTGCACACACACCATACACACTACACACACTCCATACACACTACACACACAGCACACATACTACACACACACTGCACACACTACACACACTGAACACACACACCATACACACTACACACACTACACACACTGAACACACACACCATACACACTGCACACACACCATACACACTACACACACTCCATACACACTACACACACTGCACACATACTGTGCACACACTGCACACACACCATACACACTACACACACTCCATACAGACACTGCACACATACTGTGCACACACTGCACACACACTACACACACACAGCATACACACTACACACACTGCACACATACTGTGCACACACTACACACACTCCATACACACTACACACACTGCACACATACTGTGCACACACTGCACACACACTACACACACTCCATACACACTACACACACTGCACACATACTGTGCACACACTGCACACACACCATACACACTACACACTCCATACACACTACACACACTGCACACATACTGTGCACACACTGCACACACACTACACACACTCCATACACACTACACACACTGCACACATACTGTGCACACACTACACACACTCCATACACACTACACACACTGCACGCATACCATACACACTGCACACATACCATACACACTACACACACGCCATACACACTGCACACATACTCTGCACACACTGCACACACACAACACACACTCCATACACACTACACACACTGCACACACACTCTGCGCACACTACACACACTCCATACACACTGCACACACACTGAACACACATTACTCACACTGTGCACCCACTGCGCACACACCATACACACTACACACACACTGCACATACTCTGCACACACTGCACACACACAACACACACTCCATACACACTACACACACTGCATACACACTATACACACACTATACACACACTGCACACACACTGTGCGCACACTACACACACTCCATACACACTGCACACACACTGAACACACATTACGCACACTGTGCACCCACCGCGCACACACCATACACACTACACACACTGCACAAACACACCATACACACTACACACATTGCACACGCACTCCATACACACTGCACACACTGTGCACACACTCCATACATACTACACACACTGCGCACACACAACATACAAACTACACACACACTGCACACACACTACACACATGACACACAATCCATGCACACATACTGCATACGCACTACACACACTACACACACACTACACACACTGCGCACACACACCATACACACCACACCCACACTACACACACAATACACACTGCGCACACTGCACACACACTATACACACACACTCCATACACACTACGCATACACTACACACACTACATACACACATACACTCCACACCCACACTGTGCACACACTGTACACACATCATACACACCACACCCACACCACACACACTACACACTGTGCACACTACACACAGACTCCATACACACTACACACACAATACACACTGCGCACACTGCACACACACTATACACACACACTCCATACACACTACATACACACATACACTGCACACCCACGCTGTGCACACACCACACACACTCCATACCCACTGCACACACTCCATACACACTACATATACTGCACACCCACACTGCGCACACACACAACACACACTCCATACACACTGCACACACTCCATACACACTGCACACTCACTGCACACACACTCCATTCACACTACACACACATTAATACTCCTCTGTGGGTGGTAGAAATGGGCAACTGGACTTGCTTGAAAATTCTTGAAAACGTTTCACCTCTCGTCCAAAAGGCTTCCTCAGTTCTGTCTGACTAATAGGGAGTATCAGATATTTATCCTCTCCTGGATCAGAATCAGAATTCTGATGACCAGCTCATCTAAGGTGTCATTGAGGCATCATGTTGGTGTGGGTCACTGGAGGCTGGGTGTGAACGGCGAGTCATTAGGGTGATCAAAGGATTGCCCGTTAGGGTGATCAATGGCAATCTGACTCTCTCTGTCCTCCTGTGAGTCACCGAAAACAGCTGGGTCCTGGCATACACCCAGCCATCTGGGAAGAGTGTCCAAGACCGCCTTGTAGATGTTTGACAAATGATGTCTTAGACCCCCACCTCTGTTCAGTGATGGCCATTCCAGGTTGACAAAAATGGCTTCTTTAACTCCTCGCTCATACCAACGATCCTCTCTGGATAAAATGCGTACGTTACAATCCTGAAATGAGTGTCCTTTGTTGTTAAGATGAATGTAGACAGCCGAGTCCTGGCCTGAGGAGCTGGCTCTCCTGTGTTGGGCCAAGCGCCTGTATAGCGGTTGTTTCGTCTCCCCAATGTACAAATCCGTGCAATCATCACTGCACTGAATTGCATACACTACGTTGTCCTGTTTGTGTCTGGGTATTCTGTCCTTAGGGTGGACCAGTTTCTGCTTCAGGGTGTTACTGGGTCTGAAATGTACTGGAATGTTGTGTTTGTAGAAGATCCTCCTGAGTTTCTCGGATAGACCAGAAATGTAGGGAATGACAATGTTCTTGCGTTTGTTCCTGTTATCATCCTTGTCAGTTATGTTCCTTTTTATGCTCTTTAGGAAAGCCCAGTTGGAATAACCGCAATTCTGAAGTGCTTTCTTGATGTGATTCTGCTCCTTCTCTTTTCCCTCTAATGTTGTAGGAATGTTCTGAGCCCTGTGTTGCAAGGTCCTAATGACCCCCAATTTATGTTCCAGTGGGTGGTGAGAGTCGAAAAGTAGGTACTGGTCTGTGTGTGTGGGTTTCCGGTAGACCTCGATACTAAGGCTTCTGTCTTGTCTAATGTGTACATCACAATCCAAGAAGGCTAGATTATTCCCACTGACATCCTCCCGAGTGAAGTTGATGTTGCTATCCACTGCATTGATGTGTTTTGAGAAAGCTTCCACCTCATGGATTTTGATTTTAACCCAGGTATCATCCACGTATCTAAACCAATGGCTGGGAGCAACTATGTTCCACTTCCTCCATGTATAAATTGGCCACAATAGGGGACACTGGGGGTGGCACAGTGGTGTAGTGGTTAGCGCTGTCGCCTCACAGCAAGAAGGTCCTGGGTTCGAGCCCCGGGGCCGGCGAGGGCCTTTCTGTGTGGAGTTTGCATGTTCTCCCCGTGTCCGCGTGGGTTTCCTCCGGGTGCTCCGGTTTCCCCCACAGTCCAAAGACATGCAGGTTAGGTTAACTGGTGACTCTAAATTGACCATAGGTGTGAATGTGAGTGTGAATGGTTGTCTGTGTCTATGTGTCAGCCCTGTGATGACCTGGCGACTTGTCCAGGGTGTACCCCGCCTTTCGCCTGTAGTCAGCTGGGATAGGCTCCAGCTTGCCTGCGACCCTGTAGAAGGATAAAGCGGCTACAGATAATGAGATGAGATGAGAGAGGGGACACTGGTGATCCCATGGCACATCCATGCTTCTGTCTGTAGAAACTTTCATTAAACTGGAAATAAGTGGTAGTCAGGCAGAGGTCAAGCAGGGTGCAAATCTGATCCGTGGTGAGTTTCGTTCTATCCAGTAAGGAGCTGTCCTGAAGGAGTCATTTTCTTACAGATCCAACTGCTTCTGTGGTGGGAATGCAGGTGAACAGAGAAGTGACATCGTAGGAAACCATGGTTTCATCTGCATCTAGTTTGAGGTCTGCAACTTTAGAAGCAAAATCTTGGGAATTTTTGACATGATATGGTGTATTACCATATCATGTCAAAAATTCCCAAGATTTTGCTTCTAGGATCACCAGGATCACCAGGAACAAACGCAAGAACATTGTCATTCCCTACATTTCTGGTCTATCCGAGAAACTCAGGAGGATCTTCTACAAACACAACATTCCGGTACATTTCAGACCCAGTAACACCCTGAAGCAGAAACTGGCCCACCCTAAGGACAGAATACCCAGACACAAACAGGACAACGTAGTGTATGCAATTCAGTGCAGTGATGATTGCACGGATTCGTACATTGGGGAGACGAAACAACCGCTATACAGGCGCTTGGCCCAACACAGGAGAGCCAGCTCCTCAGGCCAGGACTCGGCTGTCTACATTCATCTTAACAACAAAGGACACTCATTTCAGGATTGTAACGTACGCATTTTATCCAGAGAGGATCGTTGGTATGAGCGAGGAGTTAAAGAAGCCATTTTTGTCAACCTGGAATGGCCATCACTGAACAGAGGTGGGGGTCTAAGACATCATTTGTCAAACATCTACAAGGTGGTCTTGGACACTCTTCCCAGACAGCTGGGTGTACGCCAGGACCCAGCTGTTTTCGGTGACTCACAGGAGGACAGAGGGAGTCAGATTGCCATTGATCACCCTAACGGACAATCCTTTGATCACCCTAATGACTCGCCGTTCACACCCAGCCTCCAGTGACCCACACCAACATGATGCCTCAATGACACCTTAGATGAGCTGGTCATCAGAATTCTGATTCTGATTCTGATCCAGGAGAAGATAAATATCTGATACTCCCTATTAGTCAGACAGAACTGAGGAAGCCTTTTGGACGAGAGGTGAAACGTTTTCAAGAATTTTCAAGCAAGTCCAGTTGCCCATTTCTACCACCCACAGTTTACTATGACCTGGATGATTGAGAATCTTCACAGACATTAACACTCCTCACACACGACACACACACTAACACTCCACACAGTCTACACACATTAACACTCTTCACACACTCCACACACTTCTAACACTAATACTCCTCATATGCCTGGCCAAATGTGTGTGTGTGTGTGTGTGTGTGTGTGTGTGTGTGTGTGTGTGTGTGTGTGTGTGTGTGTGTGTGTAAAACACTGCACTGTTGTATTGTGTGTGTGATACATTAGCTCATTATACAGTTTACCAAAGTGCTGTTAGAAAACAGAAATACAACAATTAAATGTTGTTTGGAAACACACACACACACACACACACACACACACACACACACACACACACACACACTTCAGGTTAATTCATCACTTCATTCTGCTCCTCCACCCATCAATTGAAATGCAACAAAGCACTAATTAATTTTCACTGTGTGTGTGTGTGTGTGTGTGTGTGTGTGTGTGTGTGTTGCGTGACTTGGCTGAAAAGTAACTATTACAAAACTTCTCTTATCGCTCTCTTTATCTCTTTCTATGTCTCTCTCTCCAGGTCTCTCCCTCTTCAACTCTTTCCTGCTCTCTCTCTCTTTCCTGCTCTCTCGCTCTCTCTCTCTCTCTCTTTCCTGCTCTCTCGCTCTCTCTCTCTCTTTCCTGCTCTCTTGCTCTCTCTCTCTCTTTCACACCCTCATTCTCAAAGAAGGAAGGATATTAATGTTCATGAAAGACCACCTTTTCCTGCAGTTCCCTCTGGGTAGAATGTTTGACATGAGTTATTAATGTGTGTGTGTGTGTGTGTGTGTGTGTGTGTGTGTGTGTGTGTGTGTGTGTGAGACTCAGTCAGTGCTGCCATGAGTCAGAACAGCTCTCGTCTCTCTCAGATGGAAAAATGACACTGTACCTGAAAATTATTTACTGTGGAGGAAAACAGGAACATGTGGGCGGAGCTGGAATGGTGCAGGCCACTGATTGGTCCACTGCAGTCATGACAGAATCATGTGACCTCCAATCTGAAGTTTATCACGAGTGATATTTTTATAATGAACGGGGACACAGTGATATTTCCTTGTTGCTGATGTTTCACTCCATTTTACATTCTTTATTTGTTTATCGTACAATCCGCCGTCTTCAGGTTCAGAGCCGATGAACAGCTTTTCCCTCACTGTATCTGATCACTGCATGGGGCAAGACACACACACACACACACACACACACACACACACACACACACACACACACACACACACACACACAATACTGGAGTGAAAATTAACACCGGCTGAGATTCAGGCTTTTAAAATGCTGGTATTGTTTGTTGCATTTTAGTGTCACCTGATGAAGTTTGCACTCAAACCTGTGTGTGTGTGTGTGTGTGTGTGTGTGTGTGTGTGTGTGTGTGTGTGTGCGTGCGTGTTGGGGGGGAGAGGGGAGAAAGAACAAGACAGGATAGAAAGGAAAGGAAAGGTGGATGGAGGAGAATGGACAGCATCTGTATTCAGCTAGTGTACACACACACACACACACACACACACACACACACACACACACACACACACACACACGACTGATTTGCCATTTATCACTCCTGCTGAGAGAGAGAGAGAGAGAGAGAGAGAGAGAGAGGCCTTTTAAAGTCTGTCATCCACAAACTATTCAAACAACACAGAACACTGTTTATCAACCTCTTCAAACTGTGTGATCAAGGTGTGTGTGTGTGTGTGTGTGTGTGTGTGTGTGTGTGTGTGTGTGTGTCCCAAGCTTTAAAGCTCATCTATTCTGTATCAAGTAACATCACATCTCAGCTGACTCGACCTTGACTCTGACCTTGAACTACCACTCAGCTACATCTCTCTCTCTCTCTCTCTCTCTCTCTCTCCCTCTCTCTCTCTCTCTCACACACACACACACACAGAGCTGATATTATGATCAGTGACATCACCATTGTGCGTCTCTGAGTGTGTGGATGACGGCTCTGGCGTCACAGCTCTGACCAATCACAGCACTCCTCACAGAATGAAGGCTCTGATTGGACGCTGAAATGGAGTGAAGAGTCGAGTGACTGAGTCTCACTGCTGCTGCGTCCAGGATTCAGTTCATCACGAAAATCATGATAGAAAAACTGAGGGAAGGAAATAAGGAGATGGAAAAAGGATAAAAAAGATTTTTGGAAAATAAGGAAAAAGATTGGAAACAGGAGAAGAGAACAAAGTCTGAGAAAGAAAAACAAGAGAGCAAAAGAAAGAAAGAAAAGAAAAATGACAGACAAAGAAGGAAATGGTGAAAAACAAAGACATGAAAAGGAAAAAGCAAAAGAAAGAAGGAATAGGAGAGAAGATAAAGAAATTAAAAAAGTAACAGAAGGAAACAAAAAAAGGAAAAAGTGAAGAAAATAAAGAAATAAAGGCAAAAGAGAAGAATGAAAGAAGAGGATAGAAAATAAAATAATACAAAGGAAAAATAGAAAACAAAAGGAGGAAAAAGAAGTACTAAGAAAAAGATGAAAAGTAGAGAAAATAAAAGAAATAAAAAAGAAAATAAAACCAAAAGAGAGAAGAGGAAATGTAAAGAAAGTAAAGAAGATGTGGAAAGGAAAAAGAGAAATGAAGAAAGAATGAACATCAGAAGTGAAATGAAAGAAAGAAAGGTGGATGATAGAGAGAGAAACAGGTACAGAAATAGATGGAGCAGTAGGAAGTCATAACTGGGTGGTGTGTGTGTGTGTGTGTGTGTGAGGGGCAGATGGTGGATCTTGGATGGACTGGAGAAAGAGTGAGAGAGAGAGAGACAGCTCTGTTGATGGAGAGAGAAATGGGTGGAGTCGATGGATGAAAAGATTGTGTGTGTGTGTGTGTGTGTGTGTTCGGTGTCTTCCTCATGCTAATAAAATTGCTTTTCCTATCTTTGCTAACAGTTTCCACGGTAACAGGAAAAGGGATATGTGTGTCAGAGGGCGGGGGATGGGGGGTTCGGTATTGGGACAGCAAACATTTTGGGTCTCTCTCTCTCTCACACACACACACACACACACACACACACACACACACACACACACACACACACACACACCAAATACAGTAAATAAATATTTTACTATCTATTTGCTCCTGGATTATTAATCTATCTTTGTAGCTTGAAATTAGAGGAAGTGATGTCATGCATGAGGAAGTGATGTCACTCGTGGGTTTAATGTGACCATTCATGAGAAGGCCAAATCTTTACTTCACATGACTTTTACTAGAGTTTTCCATGTCAGGTGTCCTGCTCTGACCCTGTGTGTCTGTATGCGATCTCCCTTCACGCCGAGACGTTTATATAAAACCCCATTAAGGCTGTGATGACGGTCCTGATGGTGCCAGCGCTGGATTAATGTGTTATTTCTGTCCTGTATAAAGTCGTATCGGCGTGTTGAAGGACACGAGCGAGCTGCAGAGTGAAACCCGACCTCCACTACACACTCCAACACTCCGGCCGCGTTCCAAATAGACTTCAGGGATCACGGGGCGCTGACTTACTGTACGAGGAGGCAGCTTTGATAAATAAAGGGAGTGACCTTTATTTATACAGAGCCTCCTTCGGCCTTCTGTCTACGGTTAAACATTCGAGTAAAATGGCCTCGTCTCAATTTGTTCTCTCATGCGCCCTTGTCCATTTGCTCCCTTTCAGGAATTCACAGTGCCATTTCAGGTTGTGCTGCATTAAATTTTATCCTAAGTGGCGTTAGGAGCAATAAAATACATGACACCTGTAAGATACAGAATATCTATTTGTCTGTCTGTCTTGTCTTATATTCCTTACATCACACACACACACACACACACACACACACACACACACACACACACACACACACACACACAGTCAGTTTTAATCTAATGTCATGTGTATATTTAGTGATGGAGGTAAATGAGGAAACAGGTGCAGAATGGAGTCTCAATCCATCCGAATGAAAGCTCTGGTCTATACATAGGTTTGAAAGTGTGTGTGTGTGTGTGTGTGTGTGTGTGTGTGTGTGTGTGTGTGTGTGTGTGTGTTGGGGGGGGGGGGGGGGGTTGGTTGTTTAATTCTGGCTTGTTTAACTCTTTCAAACAAAAATCACTTTTATTAATTAATAAAGTATAAACAACGTAACTATTGTATTTAAACTAAAAGTATAAATATAATAAAATCAATCCTTACAAAATGAAAAAAAAAAAACATCACGTCTTTCTGTCCGTAAACATTTCCACCTCCAAAATTAACATTTCTATTCCGATTCCGACCGTTCAGATTTCTTACAGGATGTGATATCCAAGATGTTTTCTCCGATATCTGATCCACACTGAACCCTGCGATCGGATCTGCACCGTCTCTGTAATCATCATTCATCACAGCTCAGTCACGTTTCCATGGAGCGCCAAAAGGGTCATGGTGGGATTTTTTTTTAAAGCTGCTTTTGCGTTCCCTCATTACCTCATGATAGTTTTGCATTAAACCTCAATGTTATTGTGAGTAAACACAAAAGTAGCTCCAAGAAGCAATCCCTCCGTGACCCTGAGGGGAATCTGTACGCTTCTTCAATCCTCTGTAGATACACTACATCCATCACTCATCAGTACTTTCACTTTCCCAATGTCGTGTAACTGGAAACAGGAAGTGACACGTCAAGCTGAACTGATGGATGTGGTCATGCTGAGTTCATGCTCAGTGACCGTGAGAGCGCCACGTGGATCTCAGGAAGGGCAGAGATCAGGTTTCTGGACTGCACAAAGTTCAAATACGGCTTACACACTTGAACGAAATGTAACACTCGCTCGAACTGAAATGTAACACTCGCTCGAACTGAAATGTAACACTCGCTCGAACTGAAATGTAACACTCGCTCGAACTGAAATGTAACACTCGCTCGGGATGAAATGTAACACTCGCTAAGGATGAAATGTAACACTCGCTAAGGATGAAATGTAATGCTCGCTCAAGATGAAATGTAACAGTCGCTTGGGATGAAATGTAACACTCGCTCGAACTGAAATGTAACACTCGCTCGGGATGAAATGTAACACTCGCTAAGGATGAAATGTAATGCTCGCTCGGGATGAAATGTAACACTCGCTCGAACTGAAATGTAACATTCGCTCGGGATGAAATGTAACACTCGCTAAGGATGAAATGTAATGCTCGCTCAAGATGAAATGTAACAGTCGCTTGGGATGAAATGTAACACTCGCTCGAACTGAAATGTAACACTCGCTCGGGATGAAATGTAACACTCGCTAAGGATGAAATGTAATGCTCGCTCGGGATGAAATGTAACACTCGCTCGAACTGAAATGTAACATTCGCTCGGGATGAAATGTAACACTCGCTAAGGATGAAATGTAATGCTCACTCAAGATGAAATGTAACAGTCACTCGGGATGAAATGTAACGCTCGCTCGGGATGAAATGGAACACTCGCTCGGGATGAAATGGAACGCTCGCTCGGGATGAAATGGAACGCTCGCTCGGGATGAAATGGAACGCTCGCTCGGGATGAACTGGAACGCTCGCTCGGGATGAACTGGAACGCTCGCTCGGGATGAAATGGAACGCTCGCTAGGGATGAAATGGAACCCTCGCTCGGGATGAAATGGAACCCTCGCTCGGGATGAAATGGAACGCTCGCTCGGGATGAAATGGAACGCTCGCTCGGGATGAAATGGAACGCTCGCTCGGGATGAAATGGAACGCTCGCTCGGGATGAAATGGAACCTCGCTCGGGATGAAATGGAACGCTCGCTTGGGGTGAAATGGAACGCTCGCTCGGGATGAAATGGAACGCTCGCTCGGGATGAAATGGAACCTCGCTCGGGATGAAATGGAACGCTCGCTTGGGGTGAAATGGAACGCTCGCTCGGGATGAAATGGAACGCTCGCTCGGGATGAAATGGAACGCTCGCTCGGGATGAAATGGAACGCTCGCTCGGGGTGAAATGGAACGCTCGCTCGGGATGAAATGGAACGCTCGCTCGGGATGAAATGTAACACTCGCTAAGGATGAAATGTAACGCTCGCTCAAGATGAAATGTAACAGTCGCTCGGGATGAAATGGAACGCTCGCTCGGGATGAAATGGAACGCTCGCTCGGGATGAAATGGAATGCTCGCTCGGGATGAAATGGAACGCTCGCTCGGGATGAAATGGAACGCTTGCTCGGGATGAACTGGAACGCTCGCTCGGGATGAACTGGAACGCTCGCTCGGGATGAAATGGAACGCTCGCTAGGGATGAAATGGAACCCTCGCTCGGGATGAAATGGAACGCTCGCTCGGGATGAAATGGAACGCTCGCTCGGGATGAAATGGAACGCTCGCTCGGGATGAAATGGAACGCTCGCTCGGGATGAAATGGAACGCTCGCTCGGGATGAAATGGAACCTCGCTCGGGATGAAATGGAACGCTCGCTTGGGGTGAAATGGAACGCTCGCTCGGGATGAAATGGAACGCTCGCTCGGGATGAAATGGAACGCTCGCTCGGGATGAAATGGAACGCTCGCTTGGGGTGAAATGGAACGCTCGCTCGGGATGAAATGGAACGCTCACTCGGGATGAAATGTAACACTCGCTAAGGATGAAATGTAACGCTCGCTCAAGATGAAATGTAACAGTCGCTCGGGATGAAATGGAACGCTCGCTCGGGATGAAATGGAACGCTCGCTCGGGATGAAATGGAACGCTCGCTCGGGATGAAATGGAACGCTCGCTCGGGATGAAATGGAACCTTGCTCGGGATGAAATGGAACGCTCGCTCGGGATGAAATGGAACGCTCGCTCGGGATGAAATGGAACGCTCGCTCAGGATGAAATGTAAAGCTCGCTCGGGATGAAATGGAACGCTCGCTCGGGATGAAATGGAACGCTCGCTCGGGATGAAATGGAACGCTCGCTCGGGATGAAATGGAACCTCGCTCGGGATGAAATGGAACGCTCGCTCGGGATGAAATGGAACGCTCGCTCGGGATGAAATGGAACGCTCGCTCGGGATGAAATGGAACGCTCGCTCGGGATGAAATGGAACGCTCGCTCGGGATGAAATGGAACGCTCGCTCGGGATGAAATGGAACCTTGCTCGGGATGAAATGGAACGCTCGCTCGGGATGAAATGGAACGCTTGCTCGGGATGAAATGGAACGCTCGCTCGGGATGAAATGTAAAGCTCGCTCGGGATGAAATGGAACGCTCGCTCGGGATGAAATGGAACGCTCGCTCGGGATGAAATGGAACGCTCGCTCGGGATGAAATGGAACGCTCACTCGGGATGAAATGGAACCTCGCTCGGGATGAAATGGAACGCTCGCTCGGGATGAAATGGAACGCTCGCTCGGGATGAAATGGAACCTCGCTCGGGATGAAATGGAACGCTCGCTCAGGATGAAATGGAACGCTCGCTCAGGATGAAATGGAATGCTCGCTCGGGATGAAATGGAACGCTTGCTCGGGATGAAATGGAACCTCGCTCGGGATGAAATGGAACGCTCGCTCGGGATGAAATGGAACGCTCGCTCGGGATGAAATGGAACGCTCTTTTGACACAAACAGCTCAAACAAATCAATGTGCAAAAAAGACCTCAATTTGAAAAAGGTCTTTTTAAATTTGTATCTCTGAGGATCGTTCAGGTTTTAGGCGTGATGTCAGAGAACCCGTGGATGTTCGGTTACCGTTAGACGTTGAGTGTAATTTGAGTATTTTTTGTTGTTGTTGTTGTTGTTGTGTGTGTTTTTGTAATTTAACATTAACAACATGTGACACAACTGATCCGTATTCCTGATTTTCTAATTTCCTGTTTTCTCCTCTCTGCTCTCACTGTGTGTTTATATTTAGTTAAATTATTAGCCCCAGTTGTTCACGAGCTAGTGCTTGGCGTCCGCACGTCCCGGTTGCCGAGCAACAGAGTTCTCACGACTATAAGCACTGAAATGCAAAATCCGTGTTTCGTTTATTGAAAACACGAGTCCACAAGTTCTATTTGAGTGCACCATCAGTTCTGGTTTATGTGGAGTCAGAAATCTGAGGTGTGTGTGTGTGTGTGTGTGTGTGTGTGTGTGTGTGTGTGTGTGTGAGATATTGTACAGTATGACAGGACCACAGCACTGCAGTGTAACCTGATCTGCCCTGATGACTAGAACACATTGCGGTGAAACCATAATAAACTGCAGTCTCACACACACACACACACACACACACATCTGGTGTGTGCGTGTGTGTTTGTCATAAGCCATGACATTCATCTTGGGTTCAGCGTTTCTCTGAGGATTGCGTTTAACTTGATGACCTTGACAAGATACACTAATAAATTTTCTCTCACACACACACACACACGGTCCATAAGGTTTCTGTATATGAACTATTAATTAAGAGCACTGGTTTCATTTAAAAGCTTTAAATCTTTTGAAGTACTAAATTATATTAAAAAATTAATGGAGAGAAATTTTTAAAAAATTTATTAAAAATAAGATGAAAAATTAGACATTTGGGTTTTAATCTTTAAACCAGCTCAGTTCTGGTGCTGGTGAGGGAACAGCTGTTTTGCTGCGCTCACGTTCAGGAATGTGTTTCATGGCTGATGTTCCACGACATGAAATGTAACTAGAAATGGATAAAAAAATCCACATACATTTGACGCACCATTTTTTAAAAGTCTGAGATTATTTTTAAACACTTTAGACATGTCAGGAAACAGTGACTGAAAATACGTGAAAATGCTGCGAACTGTGGACTGAATTGTGGAGTTGGAGCGTTAAAGGGATCCTCCAACAGATTAACTTATTTTAGGTAAAAGTAGTCGCAGATTTCAAAAAATCAAACTTTCATTTTCAGAGATCAAGTAATGTTCGAGAAAAATGAATTTTCTTTAAAATGCCAGATGGGCTTCCTGCGGTGGTGATGTATGCGATGATGTCGGGTAGCGGTCGCTTGGAGCAACTCGGCTGTTTATATTCTCTGTTTACGTCGTAGTTTTGCTCGTTTTACAAGTATTTTACTGAATTTATCAGATTTTAAATCAGTATGCCTCATTGTGGAGCATATAAATGCCACAATGATGCTAAAAAGAAAGCACAAGCTGAGAAAATGCAGAGTGTGTTTGATCAGCTGTGGCAAAGTATCACTGAGAGAAACTGGATCAGACATGAGACCTCACGCTGCAAAATCTTTTTTTACATGATCTACAGATAGTGTGTGTGCAGACGCAGTTTGTGCCGCCCTGCAGTCCACCTTGCTGATCCAGACTTCGCTGATGACATTGCGCTTCTCAAAGATACCATCAGTTCTTCCGAGGCACTTCTTCAGCTTCTTGGGGTTGAGCTGGCTTTCCAGGCAGTTGACCTTCACTTGAGCACAAGTAAAACCAAATGGATGCACTTCAATCCTTCAACTGATCAACCCCTCCACACCCTTGATAGCTCGAACATAGAGAAAGGTTAAAGACTTTACATACCTTTATGACTTTAAGTACCTTGGTAGCTGGACAGATTCCCCTCACGACATCGACCACCGGAAGGCTAAAGTGTGTGGTGCCTTCAACTCTCTGTCCAAATTCTGGGCTGCCCCACTGTCCAGAGAAACCAAGATTGAAGTCTTCAGAGCATCAGTGGAGTCTATACTCCTGTACAGCTAAGAATCGTTGACCTGTACGGCTCATTGATCAAAACCCGGGAAAAGTCCTTTGATGGCACTTATACCCATATGCTGCGTACGATCCTAAACGTCTCATGGCGCAACCATTGGTCAAATGACTGACTGTACGGAAACCTACCCCAACTCTCATGCGTGATAAGGAAGACGCGTCTAGCACTTTGTGGCCACGTGATGGGGGCAGCCATGGTGGAGGTAGCCATGGCCTGAAGGTTAAAGAAGCTGCCTTGGGTCCAAAGGGTCGCCAGTTTGATTCCCAGGACCGGCAGGAAAAATGTGAAGGGAGTTGAGTGAATGAACAGCACTTTCCTGTTCCTCTGTATCATGGCTGAAGTGCCCTTGAGCAAGGCACCGAACCCCCAACTGCTCCCCAGGTGCTGTAGCGTACCTGCCCACTGCTCTGGGTATGGGTATGTGTGTGCTCATGGCTCACGTGTGTGTGTTCACTGCTTCAGATGGGTTAAATGCAGAGTAGGAATTTCGCTGAACTTGTGACAAATAAAGCCTTCTTCTTCTTCGATCAACCCGCTGCTAGACTTCTACCCTTGGAGCCCGAAGCGAAATGCAATGTCGTTTGTCCTCGAACAACCCTCAGAGCTGTCCTCGAGAGGGACACCGGCCTACCAGGGGATCACCTTCAGGTGGCCATGCTCGACTGGCAGATCTGGCAGAAGATATCAAATCAAGTTGCCGGCCTCCTGGATGACTGAAGAAGGAGAAGAAAAGTTAACTTCATGGTCATGGTTGTAACAGTCAATCTGCTTTACCATGCTGAGGAGAAGCCATGGCTTAGTGGTCAGAGAAGCAGCTTTGGGATCAAAAGGTTGCTGGTTTGATTCCCTAGACCAGCAGGAATGGGTGACGTGCCCTTGAGCAAGGCACCTCATCCCTGACTGCTGCTCTGGGTGTGTTGTATGTCACTTGGGATAAGAGCATCTGCTAAATGCCTGTAATGTAATCACATCACAATCACCCATCGTTGATTATTTTCCCGTACATGGAGTGTTTAATTTCTATTCATATATTACAGAATCTCATGTCAATACGGAGACAAATTAATGTCAACAGTAATGGAAGAAAAAAATCAGTGATAAGAACAAACAGCAAAACTTTACAATGAGTCTCTGAAGCCGTGTGTGTGTGTGTGTGTGTGTGTGTGTGTGTGTGTGTGTGTGTGTGAATATGATGGGAAGCAGAAACACTGCACATCTTCCTCCATTAGTGCAGGTGTGAATGAAAACAATGACACCCTCACTCCCTCGTTTTCTCTCTCTCTCTGTAATGTGTGTATACTTGTTCATTTGGGTCAGGATTGTTGTGACAGTGCTTTCAGTGTGTGTGAGAGAGACACAGTGACTGATCAGGAGAAAGTGAAAAACGTCACACTGATGTTTCTGTTTATGATAAGGACACGTAGCAACCAGCAGTACAGTGTGTGTGTGTGTGTGTGTGTGTGGCACCTGTTTGTCTGAGCCTCGATCCTGCCGTGCAGAATGATAAACAGGTGAGGGGGATTATGAGTGAGTGTGTGCATGTGTGTAAGATTATGTGTGTGAGAGAAAGTGTGTGTGTGTGTGCTGTCATTTTAAAGAAGGCTGAGCACTGTGATCAGGAGATGCTAGTTAGTCTCTCTCTCTCTCTCTCTCTCTCTCTCTCTCACACACACACACACACACACTACACTTTACAGTTGTATCTGTCTGTTTTCAGAGAGGGGGCGTGGTCTTTGTGTCTACCACTCTCAGTGAAGGAGGCGTATCAGTCATTCAGTGAAGGAGGCGTGTCCTTTTTGTCTGTCACTCTCAGTGAAGGAGGTGTGTCCTTTTGCATTTGTCACTCTCAATGAAGGAGGCGTGTCCTTTTTGTCTGTCACTCTCAGTGAAGGAGGTGTGTCCTTTGTATCTGTCAGTTTTAGTGAAGAAGGCGTGTCCTTTTTGTCTCACTCTCAGTGAAGGAGGCGTGTCCTTTTTGTCTGTCACTCTCAGTGAAGGAGGTGTGTCTTTTGCCTTTGTCACTCTCAGTGAAGGAGGTGTGTCCTTTGTATCTGTCAGTTTTAATGAAGAAGGTGTGTCCTTTTTGTCTCACTCTCAGTGAAGGAGGCGTGTCCTTTTTGTCTGTCACTCTCAGTGAAGGAGGTGTGTCTTTTGCCTTTGTCACTCTCAGTGAAGGAGGTGTGTCCTTTTGTCTGTCACTATCAGTGAAGGAGGCGTGTCCTTTTGTCTGTCACTCTCAGTGAAGGAGGTGTGTCTTTTGCCTTTGTCACTCTCAGTGAAGGAGGCGTGTCCTTTGTATCTATCAGTTTTAGTGAAGAAGGCGTGTCCTTTTTGTCTTGCACTCTCAGGGAAGGAGGCGTGTCTTTTGTATCTGTCACTCTCAGTGAAGGAGGCGTGTCCTTTGTATCTGTCAGTTTTAGTGAAGAAGGCGTGTCCTTTTTGTCTCACTCTCAGTGAAGCAGGCGTGTCCTTTTTGTCTGTCACTCTCAGTGAAGGAGGTGTGTCTTTTGCCTTTGTCACTCTCAGTGAAGGAGGTGTGTCCTTTGTATCTGTCAGTTTTAATGAAGAAGGTGTGTCCTTTTTGTCTTTCACTCTCAGTGAGGGAGGCATGTCTTTTGTATCTGTCACTCTCAGTGAAGAAGGCGTGTCCTTTTTGTCTGTCACTCTCAGTGAAGGAGGCGTGTCTTTGGTGTCTATCACTCACAGTAAAGGAGGTGTGTCCTTTTTGTCTGTTACTCTCAGTGAAGGAGGTGTGTCCTTTGCATCTTTCACTCTCAGTGAAGGAGGTGTGTCCTTTTTGTCTGTCACTTTCAGTAAAGGAGGTGTGGCTTCTGTATCTGTCACTCTCAGTGAAGGAGGCGTGTCCTTTACCTTTGTCATTCTCAGTGAAGGAGGCGTGTCCTTTGCCTTTGTCACTCTCAGTGAAGGAGGCGTGTCCTTTGCCTTTGTCACTCTCAGTGAAGGAGGCGTGTCCTTTGTATCTGCCATTCTTAGTGAAGGTGTGTCCTTTTTGTCTGTCACTCTCAGTGAAGGAGGTGTGTCTTTTGTTTCTGTCACTCAGTGAAGGAGCTGTGTCCTTTGCGTCTGTCACTCAGTGAAGGAGGCGTGTCCTTTGCGTCTGTCACTCTTAGTGAAGGAGGCGTGTCCTTTCTGTCTGTCACTCTCAGTGAAGGAGGCGTGTCCTTTCTGTCTGTCACTCTCAGTGAAGGAGGCTCCTTTGCCTCTGTCACTCTCAGTGAAGGAGGCGTGTCTTTTGCATTTGTCACGATCAGTGAAGAAGGTGTGTCCTTTGTATCTATCATTCAGTGAAGGAGGCGTGTCCTTTCCCTTTGTCACTCTCAGTGAAGGAGGCATGTCCTTTCTGTGAGTCACTGAAGGAGGTGTGTCCTTTGCATCTGTCACTCAGTGAAGGAGGTGTGTCCTTTGCATCTGTCACTCAGTGAAGGAGGTGTGTCCTTTGCATTTGTCACTCAATGAAGGAGGTGTGTCCTTTGCCTCTGTCACTCTCAGTGAAGGAGGTGTCTTTTGCATTTGTCACTCTCAGTGAAGGAGGCGTGTCCTTTGTATCTGTCATTCAGTGGAGGCGTGTCCTTTGCCTTTGTCACTCTCAGTGAAGGAGGCATGACCTTTCTGTGTGTCACTGAAGGAGGTGTGTCCTTTGCGTCTGTCACTCAGTGAAGGAGGCATGTCCTTTGCATCTGTCACTCAATGAAGGAGGCGTGTCTTTTGTGTCTTTCACTCTCAGTGAAGGAGGTGTGTCCTCTTTAAATGCATGGTGTGTGAGTAAAAGAAATATTGTCTTCTGTCTTTGTCCTCTTCGTCCTGAAATCTTGAAATCCGATTGGCTGACGAGTTGGTGGTAATGATCTTTTCCTGGCTCATTAATAATTAATTAGTGCAGCATTTTTGGAGGCTGTGGTTGGTTGCTGCGCTCTGTGAGGCTCATGAATGAAACATCTGAGCGTTGTGGAGGCCTTTGATAAAAGATGAAGTGAAACCGGTGGAAATGATCGATCAGCATCCAGCAGAACCGGAGAGAACTCCCCGCGCGTGCGCTTGCGTGTGTGTGTGTGTGTGTGTGTGTGTGTGTGCAGCAGTATGATTTGCTCTGCATTCCCCCTGGCAGTGAGGTCTGTCAGGCGAACACTGAACTACAGAGAAATTTTCAGTATTCCTGAAGTTTTTTCTAACTAGAACAGCTCGGCCCTGAAGAAACTCGCATCTCTCTCACACGCACACACACACACACACACACACACACACACACACACACACACACACACACACACACACACACACACACAGCCTAGGAATGCTATAAGGACACAGAAAGTGAAAGAAACTTCCAGACTTGTTGAAATCATTAAATAAAGCTCCAGTTTGTAACTTTTTAAACCAGTTTCTACAGAAGCGCTGTGATTTTTAATATCATCCTGAACATGGTGCACACACACAGACGCTGAGCGCTGTTTGGTCGGTGGTTCTCAGAGATGGACAAAGTACCCAAGTTTGTTACTTAAGTCAAAGTACAGATCCCGCTGGTCAAATGTGACTCTGATACAAGTGAAAGTTGGACAGTCCAATTTTTACTTAAGTTAAAGTACTGAAGTACTTGCTTTTAAAGATACTTAAGTATTAAAAGTAGATTTTCTGTCAATGCATGGTTGTATTATTGCCACAACACTTACAAAACCTAATGCCGTTACCAAAGACAGAAATGTGAATTCACAAAATGAACGCATGCTGTGCATCGTGGTGATTTAACGTTAAGCTAGCTAGTCAGTGAAACGCCACCTGACATGCTAGCAAACTCTTTTCAAACTCTAAGCCCATGTTTACATTAGACCGTATCAGCGGATCATCAGATTAACATTTTAAAAACGATTAGTGTGCACACAGCAACACCAATACACGATTTGCGTGCACACAGCAATACCGATACACGGATATGCTCAGCTCCGCAGGCATCCTGCGCTCCAAATCACTCTGCCCTGAACAGCGAGTGCCCTCTGGAGGGTGCGCACTCCGGCCTTGCGCAGCTCACAGAGCACGCGAGTGAAGTGAACAAGCTGTGATTCGGGACTGAGCCGCTGTGTGTGTGATCCCAGCGCATATCACTTACTACTTGCAAGTGGAAGGATGGCAAGCCTAAAGACAATCATAACTACACAATGGGCAGTATTTGCATCAGTATTTGCAGTATTTTCATACTTTTATACTCTTTAATGAAAGGTGATACAAGGCGGAAGTCCGCGCCGTTTTTCAGCAGTCACGTCACATGACCAACGCCAGCGAATCAGGAAGGTGGATGTCACAGTGACGTTGTCCAATGAGACGCCAGCTAGAGCTCAGCACAGCGTATCCGCGTATTCTGAATGTTTACACAGCACCGGAGCTGACACGATCTGGATTGAATACGTGAATGCTGGCGGATTCCCGTTTCCCGGCGTTTCCAGGCGGTTTAATGTAAACGGACAGTGCATCTGCGAAGAAAACGAGACAGATACAGTCTAATGTAAACGTAGCCCAAATCAGATTGGGTAGCTAACGCTACTAGAAAAGAAAGATTTCTACATTCTGTTTATTTGGCAAGATTATGCTAAAACATATTTCTGAAAGGACTTCAGATAAGTTAATGTTGTTCATTTTAGCGTAACTCTGTTTTTACATGCTAACTAACAGTGTCCAAGTTAACTAGCTATGTGCTAATGTTAGCCGTAGACAAGGTGATGGCAACTTGGCAGGAAAATCCATAGAAAGTCATTTGACTAACCAGACTGCATAGCTACAGTTAGGTCCATATATATTTGGACACTGACACAAATTTTGTTTTTTTACCTGTTTACTGAAACATATTCAAGTTATAGTTATATAATGGACATGGACATAAAGTCCAGACTTTCAGCTTTCATTTGAGGGTATCCACATTAAAATTGGATGAAGGGTTTAGGAGTTTCAGCTCCTTAACATATGCCACCCTGTTTTTAAAGGGACCAAAAGTAATTGGACAATTGACTCAAAGGCTATTTCATGGGCAGGTGTGGGCAATTCCTTCGTTATGTCATTCTTAATTAAGCAGATAAAAGGCCTGGAGTTGATTTGAGGTGTGGTGCTTGCATTTGGAAGATTTTGCTGTGAAGAAAACATGCGGTCAAAGGAGCTCTCCATGCAGGTGAAACAAGCCATCCTTAAGCTGCGAAAACAGAAAAAACCCATCCGAGAAATTGCTACAATATTAGGAGTGGCAAAATCTACAGTTTGGTACATCCTGAGAAAGAAAGAAAGCACTGGTGAACTCATCAATGCAAAAAGACCTGGACGCCCACAGAAGACAACAGTGGTGGATGATCGCAGAATAATTTCCATGGTGAAGAGAAACCCCTTCACAACAGCCAACCAAGTGAACAACACTCTCCAGGAAGTAGGCGTATCAATATCCAAATCTACCATAAAGAGAAGACTGCATGAAAGTAAATACAGAGGGTTCACTGCATGGTGCAAGACACTCATAAGCCTCAAGAATAAAAAGGCTAGATTGGACTTTGCTAAAAAACATCTAAAAAAGCCAGCACAGTTCTGGAAGAACATTCTTTGGACAGATGAAACCAAGATCAACCTCTACCAGAATGATGGAAGGAAAAAAGTATGGCGAAGGCATGGTACAGCTCATCATCCAAAGCATACCACATCATCTGTAAAACACGGCGGAGACAGTGTGATGGCTTGGGCATGCATGGCTGCCAGTGGCACTGGGTCACTAGTGTTTATTGATGATGTGACACAGGACAGAAGCAGCCGGATGAATTCTGAGGTATTCAGAGACATACTGTGTGCTCAAATCCAGCCAAACTGATTGGTCGGTGTTTCATAATACAGATGGACAATGACCCAAAACATAAAGCCAAAGCAACCCAGGAGTTTATTAAAGCAAAGAAGTGGAATATTCTTGAATGGCCAAGTCAGTCACCTGATCTCAACCCAATTGAGCAGCATTTCACTTGTTAAAGGCTAAACTTCAGACAGAAAGGCCCACAAACAAACAGCAACTGAAAACCGCTGCAGTAAAGGCCTGGCAGAGCATTAAAAAGGAGGAAACACAGCGTCTGGTGATGTCCATGAGTTCAAGACTTCAGGCAGTCATTGCCAACAAAGGGGTTTCAACCAAGTATTAGAAATGAACATTTTATTTACAATTATTTAATTTGTCCAATTACTTTTGAGCCCCTGAAATGAAGGGATTGTGTTTAAAAAATGCTTTAGTTCCTCACATTTTTATGCAATCATTTTGTTCACCCCACTGAATTAAAGCTGAAAGTCTGAACTTCAACTGCATCTGAATTGTTTTGTTCAAAATTCATTGTGGTAATGTACAGAACCAAAATTAGAAAAATGTTGTCTCTGTCCAAATATTTATGGACCTAACTGTATGTTTGCAACGTTATTGCTAGCTCTAAAAGCACAGACAACTTCACTGCAAGCTTTCTCTTGGAATAAAACGTTTACAGACCTCAATATGCTTCCGTAGGTTGGACAGTGAGTTTTTGTACGCTGTGATGTGGTTCGTTTTTGGCAAACAAAGCAAACATTTAAAATGAAATGAATCTTTAATCCTTTCAGAAAACTGAAACATGGGTTCATGGGCCATGAGTGCGTGCGTTCCTCAGAAGAACCGCCTCCTTCCGTTCTGCCATCAACTGATCGTGTTCAAATAACGCTGCTGAGAAATCACTGAACTTGATTTTATCCAGTCTATGGACGTGACGCGACCCTAGTGATTACTGATCGGCTGTCTCAGTGTCACCTGTGAAAAAAACAATCACGTTTTAGAAAAGAAAAGAAAAAAACATCCACTTTCAAAGCTGCTTCATAGTAACGAGTAACGAGGACCTTGATAGAAATGTAGTGAAGTGAAAAGTACGATATTTGTCTTTCAAATGTAGTGAAGTTAAAGTCATAAGTTTCAAAAAAATAATACTCAAGTGAAGTACAGATACTCAAAAAGTGTACTTAAGTACAGAACTCAAGTAAACGTACTTCGTTACTGTCCACCTCTGGTGGTTCTGTACCCAAGAGACGGCTTTAATCAGTTTCACTGTTTCATATCGTTTAAATCGGAGTAACAGTGTTGAAAATACATCTGGAGTGTAAACAATAAAACAGTAAAGAACAAACAATGGAATTTTCCCTCTTTGCATCCAGAACTTTCCGTCTTCGCTGGACGAGTTTGTGCCCTGACAATAATTTATCTGTTTAATCATTTATTCATTGAAAACTACAATTATGATATTGTATGAATATAAACGTGATATAAAGTGGGAGGGTTTAATGGTTGTAGTTTGTTATAACGTCCAGTTTAATCCCGCAACATCGCAACACTTCACTTTCTCTTTCTTCTAACAGATTCCTGACAAACAAACACACAGCAGACTGTAGGTCATGGGTTCTCAACCTTTTCTACTGTAAGGCCCACTTATTTATACGTGTCATGAATCAGGGTCCATTAAAAAAGATCCCTAATTATTTTGGCTCCTCTATTCTATTAGAATCTAATAATCTATTTTAAAGTGTATTAATGGGATGCGACATCAGTCCCTGTTACAGACGGGAGCCCAGGAATTAAATAAATGCAATAAAAACAATTTTTTAGATTGTAGGTGTTATATTTAAAACTGTATGGCTGTACCAGAAGCCGAACCATAAACCCATGCGTGCAGGTCATTCTCAGCCAAAAGGGATTAATGATCCAAAAGTGGAGTCTGGTTCATTAACACAAGAACTTACTGCCATGTTTGTGTTCAGCAAATAAGCAAGTTATTAAAATCAAGAAGTTCACTCAAAAGAAGTGGATATAGAAACCACTCAATGGGATTAGATCCTTACACACTAACAAAGAAGGATTTTGGAAAATTACAAGTTGGAAAATGATCTATCCGCTGAGTTCCCCGACACCTCAGACTGCCTGCTGCAGAAATCGTTCTACACGGACACACAGATGGAAACCTGGAGGAGAACAACTTTTTATATGTGTCTGGGTTAAAGATCTGCGGATCAGGACACTACGAGATAGACGTCGGGAGACGGATCTAAGTGCAGGAGGAGTGTTTATTAACAGGCCTGATGTTTACAAAAGCAGAATCATAAAGCAGAGTATTTAAACAGTTAGAGGGGCGTGGTCTTTGTGTCTGTCACTCTCAGTGAAGGAGGCGTGTCCTTTGTATCTGTCATTCAGTGAAGGAGGCGTGTCCTTTGTATCTGTCATTCAGTGAAGGGAGGCGTGTCTTTTGTATCTGTCATTCAGTGAAGGGAGGTGTGTCCTTTTTGTTTATCACTCAGTGAAGGAGGTGTGTCCTTTGCCTTTGTCACTCTCAGTGAAGGAGGTGTGTCCTTTGTATCTGTCATTCAGTGAAGGGAGGTGTGTCCTTTTGTTTGTCACTCAGTGAAGGAGGTGTGTCCTTTGCCTTTGTCACTCTCAGTGAAGGAGGTGTGTCCTTTGTATCTGTCATTCAGTGAAGGGAGGTGTGTCCTTTTGTTTGTCACTCAGTGAAGGAGGTGTGTCCTTTGCCTTTGTCACTCTCAGTGAAGGAGGTGTGTCCTTTGTATCTGTCATTCAGT
>NC_083578.1:89096408-89143908 GCF_027579695.1 Neoarius graeffei
GTTGATCTGAGAGAAGCAGAATGCCTTAAATAACTGTATATCGTAAATAATTTGTTTACCACATGTTTTTTTTTAATACAATGAGAAAACTAGTTGATTAGAAAACTAATCAACACCTGGTGTCTGACCAATCAGAATCCAGCATTCAGCAGCGCTGTGGTTGATACTGTAGATGGCATTGTGAGCGACCAGAAACGTCTTATTTGGTTTATTTGAGCTGACGTTAATAATGCAGCTACTTCATCTCCTTCCACTTACTGTTTATTTACATGATCTCACACACACACACACACACACACACACACACACACACACACACACACACACACACACACACACACACAGAGTACGAGTGTGTTTGGGCCCCTGGGGTTAGCAGAGAGAAGCCGGTCTGGTCCTAATTCACAGTTATTAGATTTGTCCCTCAGTAGGGAGCAAAGCTCTGAAAATCACCTCCAGCAAAAAAAGAGGGGACTTTAAAGTAATCCCACACAAGTACTTTTAAGTGTGTGTGTGTGTGTGTGTGTGTGTGTGTGTGTGTGTGTTTTGCCTTGCTTCTCTCTCTCTCTATCTCTCTGAGTTACAGCAGTAGCTGCACGGATATGAATCATGCCAATAATAATAATAAGAAGACTTTTTAATTTTTTTTCTTTCTCCATCTTTTTCTCTCACCCTCTGTTATGGCTCCAAGCTTCTCATCTCCTTAGCAACCACCTCAGTAAATACCAAAACTTTTACACACACACACACACACACACACACACACACACACACACACACACACACACACAGTGTCAGTGCTGCAGTTGGTCCATAAACAATGATCGGAACAATGAAAATGTCTGAGAACAAACAGGGAGAGGGGGAGAGTGAAAGAGGGAGAGAGGGGGAGGAGAGAGCAAGTGGGGAGAGAGAGCGAGAGAAAGAAGGAGCGAGAGAGAAGGAGGGGAGGAGAGGGGGGAAGGGGGTGGAGAGAGGGAGAGAGAAAGAGGGAGAGACGGGAGGAGAGAAGGAGAGGGAGAAGAGAGAGAGAGATGAAATGTAGAGTGAAAGAGGGAGGGAGCAATAAAAATAGATATATAGAGAAACTGAGGGACAGAGAGAGAGAAAGATATAGAGATGCAGAGAAAGAGAGAGAAAGCAGGGATGGGAAAGGACACAGAAAAGTGGAACAAGACAGATACAGACAGACAGATACAGATCAGCAGATAGACAGATACAGATCGACAGATACAGACAGAAGCCAAGAAGCCTTTATGTATCACACTCAAGCACAGACTTAAGCACACAGTGAAATTCCTCTCTGTATTTAACCCATCTGAAGCAGTGAACACACACACACACACACACACACACCCAGAGCAGTGGGCAGCGCTCACTGTGCTCCAGCGCCCGGGGAGCAGTCGGGGGTTCGGTGCCTTGCTCAAGGGCACTTCAGCCCAACCTCAGCTCAGGGTCTTAACCAAACCACAGGTCTTTGGACTGTGGAGGAAACCGGAGAACCTGGAGGAAACCCACGGGGAGAACGTGCAAACTCCACACAGAAAGGCCCCCATCAGCTACTGGGCTCAAACCCAGAACCTTCCTGCTGTGAGGCAACAGTGCTAACCACTACACCATGATACAGATACAGATAGCCAGATAGACACAGACAGATACAGACAGACAGGTACAGATAAACAGATACAGATAGACAGATACAGATAAACAGATATAGACAGATACAGATAGACAGGTACGGATAAACAGATACAGATAGACAGATACAGACAGACAGGTACAGATAAACAGATACAGATAGACAGATACAGATAAACAGATACACAGAGGAAGAAATGAAGAAAGAATTCAAAGAGATACAGAGAGGAAGAGAAACAGACAGAGAGACAGACAGAGAGAGACAGAGGAAGAAGTAAAGAAAGAATTAAAAAAAATACAGACAGATACAAAAAGACAGACAGAGACCAAGTCAAAAATGGCGACAGCTTTGTAAAAATATAGAGACTGTCTGTCTGTCTATATGTCTAGCTCTCTGTTCCTGTCTGTCTGTGTCTGTTTATCTCTCTATGTTTCAGTCTTTTTCTGTCTGTCTCTTGGTTTCTGTGTGTGTGTGTGTGTGTGTGTGTCTGAGAGCGAGGGGAGGAATAACAATAAGAGAAATAGATTCAGGAGGGATGGAGAGAGAGGCAGAAAGGAGGCACTAAAACAAGAGAGACAGAGAATTGTAAAAATGCGCAATAAATAAGAGAGAGAGAGAGACTGTGTGTGTGTGTGTTGATTAAAATGCCTTTCAACCCTGTGAGAATAACCAAACCTGCACTCCTTCACCTGCACTGCCAGACACACTGCAGTCGTGTGTGTGTGTGTGTGTGTGCACGCGTGCGTATGTGCGTGAGAGAGAGAGATTGACATAGTGCATGTGTGTTTTGCTTTATTGTGCCATGCATCATTACAGACTGACAGAGAAGTATCACAGATTCAACTAGAAAGCAATAATAAGTCTCTCTCTCTCTCTCTCTCTCTCTCTCACACACACACACACACACACACACACACACACACACACACACACACACAGGTTTATAAACTCACACTGGGGGAAATTTGTCCTGTTTAATGGGATGAGCAGGTGGTGGAGGGAGTGTGTGCACTGAATGTAGGAGAGAAACAGAAAGAGAGAGCAGATGGAGGAGTGATGAAGCAGATGAATAAGTGTGTGTGTGTGTGTGTGTGTGTGTGTGTGGGGTGGACGTTAAGTGTAATTATAGTGACAGACACACAGTTAAAACACTTGTGCTTTTGATGTTCAGTCAAGCCAGAAATCAAATCAGAATGAAAATATGATTAATTGTGCAACTATAACATTTTAGCTGTGTGTGTGTGAGACAGATTTAGGAATGTCTGTCTCTCTCTCTCTCCCTCACACACACACACACGCACACACCTGCTTTGTCTATTTTGTTGGCTTCATTTTACTGTGTTTCAGTCTCAGTGAAGGAGGTGTGGCCTATGTGTCTCTGGTTCAGTGAAGGAGGCGTGGCCTCTGTGTCTCAGTCTTGGTGAAGGAGGGGTGGCCTATGCGTGTCAGCCTCAGTGAAGGAAGTGTGGTCTCTGTGTCTCAGTGAAAGAGGCGTGGCCTCAGGATCTCAGTCTCAGTGAAGGAGGTGTGGCCTCGGAGTCTCAGTCTCAGTGAAGGAGGCGTGGTCTCTGTGTCTCACTTTAAGTGAAGGAGGTGTGGCCTCTGTGTCTCCGTCTAAGTGAAGGATGCATGGCCTCTGTGTCTTAGTCTCAGTGAAGGAGGCGTGGCCTCTGTGTCTCAGTCTCAGTGAAGGAGGCGTGGCCTCTGTGTCTCAGTCTAAGTGAAGGAGGCATGGCCTCTGTGTCTCTGTCTAAGTGAAGGAGGCGTGGCCTCTGTGTCTCTGTCTAAGTGAACGAGGCATGGCCTCTGTGTCTCAGTCTCAGTGAAGGAGGCGTGGCCTCTGTGTCTCAGTCTAAGTGAAGGATGCGTGGCCTCTGTGTCTCTGTCTAAGTGAAGGAGGCATGGCCTCCGTGTCTCAGTGAAGGAGGCGTGGCCTCTGTGTCTCAGTCTCAGTGAAGGAGGTGTGGCCTCTGTGTCTCAGTCTCAGTGAAGGAGGTGCGGCCTCTGTGTCTCAGTCTAAGTGAAGGAGGCGTGGCCTCTGTTTCTCTGTCTAAGTGAAGGAGGCATGGCCTCTGTGTCTCAGTCTAAGTGAAGGAGGCATGGCCTCTGTGTCTCAGTCTCAATGAAGGAGGCGTGGCCTCTGTGTCTTAGTCTCAGTGAAGGAGGCGTGGCCTCTGTGTCTCAGTCTCAGTGAAGGAGGCGTGGCCTCTGTGTCTCAGTCTAAGTGAAGGAGGCGTGGCCTCTGTGTCTCAGTCTCAGTGAAGGAGGCGTGGCCTCTGTGTCTCAGTCTAAGTGAAGGAGGCATGGCCTCTGTGTCTCAGTCTTGGTGAAGGAGGGGTGGCCTATGCATATCAGCCTCAGTGAAGGAAGTGTGGTCTCTGTGTCTCAGTGAAAGAGGCGTGGCCTCAGGATCTCAGTCTCAGTGAAGGAGGTGTGGCCTCGGAGTCTCAGTCTAAGTGAAGGATGCGTGGCCTCTGTGTCTCTGTCTAAGTGAAGGAGGCATGGCCTCCGTGTCTCAGTGAAGGAGGCGTGGCCTCTGTGTCTCAGTCTCAGTGAAGGAGGTGTGGCCTCTGTGTCTCAGTCTCAGTGAAGGAGGTGCGGCCTCTGTGTCTCAGTCTAAGTGAAGGAGGCGTGGCCTCTGTTTCTCTGTCTAAGTGAAGGAGGCATGGCCTCTGTGTCTCAGTCTCAATGAAGGAGGCGTGGCCTCTGTGTCTTAGTCTCAGTGAAGGAGGCGTGGCCTCTGTGTCTCAGTGAAGGAGGCGTGGCCTCTGTGTCTCAGTCTCAGTGAAGGAGGTGCGGCCTCTGTGTCTCAGTCTAAGTGAAGGAGGCGTGGCCTCTGTTTCTCTGTCTAAGTGAAGGAGGCATGGCCTCTGTGTCTCAGTCTAAGTGAAGGAGGCGTGGCCTCTGTGTCTTAGTCTCAGTGAAGGAGGCGTGGCCTCTGTGTCTCAGTCTCAGTGAAGGAGGCGTGGCCTCTGTGTCTCAGTCTAAGTGAAGGAGGCGTGGCCTCTGTGTCTCAGTCTCAGTGAAGGAGGCGTGGCCTCTGTGTCTCAGTCTAAGTGAAGGAGGCATGGCCTCTGTGTCTCAGTCTTGGTGAAGGAGGGGTGGCCTATGCATATCAGCCTCAGTGAAGGAAGTGTGGTCTCTGTGTCTCAGTGAAAGAGGCGTGGCCTCAGGATCTCAGTCTCAGTGAAGGAGGTGTGGCCTCGGAGTCTCAGTCTCAGTGAAGGAGGCGTGGCCTCTGTGTCTCCGTCTAAGTGAAGGAGGTGTGGCCTCTGTGTCTCAGTCTCAGTGAAGGAGGTGCGGCCTCTGTGTCTCAGTCTAAGTGAAGGAGGTGTGGCCTCTGTTTCTCTGTCTAAGTGAAGGAGGCATGTCCTCTGTGTCTCAGTCTCAATGAAGGAGGCGTGGCCTCTGTGTCTCAGTCTCAGTGAAGGATGCGTGGCCTCTGTGTCTTAGTCTCAGTGAAGGAGGCGTGGCCTCTGTGTCTCAGTCTCAGTGAAGGAGGCGTGGCCTCTGTGTCTCAGTCTCAGTGAAGGATGCGTGGCCTCTGTGTCTTAGTCTCAGTGAAGGAGGCGTGGCCTCTGTGTCTCAGTCTCAGTGAAGGAGGCGTGGCCTCTGTGTCTCAGTCTAAGTGAAGGAGGCATGGCCTCTGTGTCTCTGTCTAAGTGAAGGAGGCTTGGCCTCTGTGTCTCAGTCTAAGTGAAGGAGGGGTGGCCTATGCATATCAGCCTCAGTGAAGGAAGTGTGGTCTCTGTGTCTCAGTGAAAGAGGCATGGCCTCAGGATCTCAGTCTAAGTGAAGGAGGTGTGGCCTCGGAGTCTCAGTCTCAGTGAAGGAGGCGTGGTCTCTGTGTCTCACTTTAAGTGAAGGAGGTGTGGCCTCTGTGTCTCCGTCTAAATGAAGGAGGCATGGCCTCTGTGTCTTAGTCTCAGTGAAGGAGGCGTGGCCTCTGTGTCTCAGTCTCAGTGAAGGAGGCGTGGCCTCTGTGTCTTAGTCTCAGTGAAGGAGGCGTGGCCTCTGTGTCTCAGTTTCAGTGAAGGAGGCGTGGCCTCTGTGTCTCAGTCTAAGTGAAGGAGGCATGGCCTCTGTGACTCTGTCTAAGTGAAGGAGGCGTGGCCTCTGTGTCTCTGTCTACGTGAACGAGGCATGGCCTCTGTGTCTCAGTCTCAGTGAAGGAGGCGTGGCCTCTGTGTCTCAGTCTAAGTGAAGGATGCGTGGCCTATGTGTCTCAGTCTCAGTGAAGGAGGCGTGGCCTATGTGTCTCAGTCTCAGTGAAGGAGGTGCGGCCTCTGTGTCTCAGTCTCAGTGAAGGAGGCGTGGCCTCTGTGTCTCAGTCTAAGTGAAGGAGGCATGACCTCTGTGTCTCAGTCTCAGTGAAGGAGGCGTGGCCTATGTGTCTCAGTCTAAATGAAGGAGGCGTGGCCTCTGTGTCTCTGTCTAAGTGAAGGAGGCATGGCCTCCGTGTCTCAGTGAAGGAGGCGTGGCCTCTGTGTCTCAGTCTCAGTGAAGGACGCGTGGCCTATGTGTCTCAGTCTCAGTGAAGGAGGCGTGGCCTCTGTGTCTCAGTCTAAGTGAAGGAGGCATGGCCTCTGTGTCTCAGTGAAGGAGGTGTGGCCTCTGTGTCTCAGTCTAAGTGAAGGATGCGTGGCCTCTGTGTCTCAGTCTCAGTGAAGGAGGCGTGGCCTCTGTGTCTCTGTCTAAGTGAAGGAGGCATGGCCTCTGTGTCTCAGTCTCAGTGAAGGAGGTATGGCCTCTGTGTCTCAGTCTCAGTGAAGGAGGCGTGGCCTCTGTGTCTCAGTCTAAGTGAAGGATGCGTGGCCTCTGTGTCTCAGTCTAAGTGAAGGATGCATGGCCTCTGTGTCTCAGTCTCAGTGAAGGAGGTGTGGCCTCTGTGTCTCAGTCTAAGTGAAGGAGGGGTGGCCTATGCATATCAGCCTCAGTGAAGGAAGTGTGGTCTCTGTGTCTCAGTGAAAGAGGCGTGGCCTCAGGATCTCAGTCTCAGTGAAGGAGGTGTGGCCTCGGAGTCTCAGTCTCAGTGAAGGAGGCGTGGTCTCTGTGTCTCACTTTAAGTGAAGGAGGTGTGGCCTCTGTGTCTCCGTCTAAGTGAAGGAGGCATGGCCTCTGTGTCTCAGTGAAGGAGGTGTGGCCTCTGTGTCTCAGTCTCAGTGAAGGAGGTGCGGCCTCTGTGTCTCAGTCTAAGTGTAGGAGGCGTGGCCTCTGTTTCTCTGTCTAAGTGAAGGAGGCATGGCCTCTGTGTCTTAGTCTCAGTGAAGGAGGCGTGGCCTCTGTGTCTCAGTCTCAGTGAAGGAGGCGTGGCCTCTGTGTCTCAGTCTAAGTGAAGGAGGCATGGCCTCTGTGTCTCTGTCTAAGTGAAGGAGGCGTGGCCTCTGTGTCTCTGTCTAAGTGAACGAGGCATGGCCTCTGTGTCTCAGTCTCAGTGAAGGAGGCGTGGCCTCTGTGTCTCAGTCTAAGTGAAGGATGCGTGGCCTCTGTGTCTCAGTCTCAGTGAAGGAGGCGTGGCCTCTGTGTCTCAGTCTCAGTGAAGGAGGTGTGGCCTCTGTGTCTCAGTCTCAGTGAAGGTGCGGCCTCTGTGTCTCAGTCTAAGTGAAGGAGGCGTGGCCTCTGTTTCTCTGTCTAAGTGAAGGAGGCATGGCCTCTGTGTCTCAGTCTCAATGAAGGAGGCGTGGCCTCTGTGTCTCAGTCTCAGTGAAGGAGGCGTGGCCTCTGTGTCTCAGTCTCAGTGAAGGAGGCGTGGCCTCTGTGTCTCAGTCTAAGTGAAGGAGGCATGGCCTCTGTGTCTCTGTCTAAGTGAAGGAGGTGTGGCCTCTGTGTCTCAGTCTAAGTGAAGGAGGGGTGGCCTATGCGTGTCAGCCTCAGTGAAGGAAGTGTGGTCTCTGTGTCTCAGTGAAAGAGGCGTGGCCTCAGGATCTCAGTCTCAGTGAAGGAGGTGTGGCCTCGGAGTCTCAGTCTCAGTGAAGGAGGCGTGGTCTCTGTGTCTCACTTTAAGTGAAGGAGGTGTGGCCTCTGTGTCAACGTCTAAATGAAGGAGGCATGGCCTCTGTGTCTTAGTCTCAGTGAAGGAGGCGTGGCCTCTGTGTCTCAGTCTCAGTGAAGGAGGCGTGGCCTCTGTGTCTCAGTCTCAGTGAAGGAGGCGTGGCCTCTGTGTCTCAGTCTAAGTGAAGGAGGCGTGGCCTCTGTGTCTCTGTCTAAGTGAAGGAGGCGTGGCCTCTGTGTCTCTGTCTAAGTGAACGAGGCATGGCCTCTGTGTCTCAGTCTCAGTGAAGGAGGCGTGGTCTCTGTGTCTCACTTTAAGTGAAGGAGGTGTGGCCTCTGTGTCTCCGTCTAAATGAAGGAGGCATGGCCTCTGTGTCTTAGTCTCAGTGAAGGAGGCGTGGCCTCTGTGTCTCAGTCTCAGTGAAGGAGGCGTGGCCTCTGTGTCTTAGTCTCAGTGAAGGAGGCGTGGCCTCTGTGTCTCAGTTTCAGTGAAGGAGGCGTGGCCTCTGTGTCTCAGTCTAAGTGAAGGAGGCATGGCCTCTGTGACTCTGTCTAAGTGAAGGAGGCGTGGCCTCTGTGTCTCTGTCTACGTGAACGAGGCATGGCCTCTGTGTCTCAGTCTCAGTGAAGGAGGCGTGGCCTCTGTGTCTCAGTCTAAGTGAAGGATGCGTGGCCTATGTGTCTCAGTCTCAGTGAAGGAGGCGTGGCCTATGTGTCTCAGTCTCAGTGAAGGAGGTGCGGCCTCTGTGTCTCAGTCTCAGTGAAGGAGGCGTGGCCTCTGTGTCTCAGTCTAAGTGAAGGAGGCATGACCTCTGTGTCTCAGTCTCAGTGAAGGAGGCGTGGCCTATGTGTCTCAGTCTAAATGAAGGAGGCGTGGCCTCTGTGTCTCTGTCTAAGTGAAGGAGGCATGGCCTCCGTGTCTCAGTGAAGGAGGCGTGGCCTCTGTGTCTCAGTCTCAGTGAAGGACGCGTGGCCTATGTGTCTCAGTCTCAGTGAAGGAGGCGTGGCCTCTGTGTCTCAGTCTAAGTGAAGGAGGCATGGCCTCTGTGTCTCAGTGAAGGAGGTGTGGCCTCTGTGTCTCAGTCTAAGTGAAGGATGCGTGGCCTCTGTGTCTCAGTCTCAGTGAAGGAGGCGTGGCCTCTGTGTCTCTGTCTAAGTGAAGGAGGCATGGCCTCTGTGTCTCAGTCTCAGTGAAGGAGGTATGGCCTCTGTGTCTCAGTCTCAGTGAAGGAGGCGTGGCCTCTGTGTCTCAGTCTAAGTGAAGGATGCGTGGCCTCTGTGTCTCAGTCTAAGTGAAGGATGCATGGCCTCTGTGTCTCAGTCTCAGTGAAGGAGGTGTGGCCTCTGTGTCTCAGTCTAAGTGAAGGAGGGGTGGCCTATGCATATCAGCCTCAGTGAAGGAAGTGTGGTCTCTGTGTCTCAGTGAAAGAGGCGTGGCCTCAGGATCTCAGTCTCAGTGAAGGAGGTGTGGCCTCGGAGTCTCAGTCTCAGTGAAGGAGGCGTGGTCTCTGTGTCTCACTTTAAGTGAAGGAGGTGTGGCCTCTGTGTCTCCGTCTAAGTGAAGGAGGCATGGCCTCTGTGTCTCAGTGAAGGAGGTGTGGCCTCTGTGTCTCAGTCTCAGTGAAGGAGGTGCGGCCTCTGTGTCTCAGTCTAAGTGTAGGAGGCGTGGCCTCTGTTTCTCTGTCTAAGTGAAGGAGGCATGGCCTCTGTGTCTTAGTCTCAGTGAAGGAGGCGTGGCCTCTGTGTCTCAGTCTCAGTGAAGGAGGCGTGGCCTCTGTGTCTCAGTCTAAGTGAAGGAGGCATGGCCTCTGTGTCTCTGTCTAAGTGAAGGAGGCGTGGCCTCTGTGTCTCTGTCTAAGTGAACGAGGCATGGCCTCTGTGTCTCAGTCTCAGTGAAGGAGGCGTGGCCTCTGTGTCTCAGTCTAAGTGAAGGATGCGTGGCCTCTGTGTCTCAGTCTCAGTGAAGGAGGCGTGGCCTCTGTGTCTCAGTCTCAGTGAAGGAGGTGTGGCCTCTGTGTCTCAGTCTCAGTGAAGGTGCGGCCTCTGTGTCTCAGTCTAAGTGAAGGAGGCGTGGCCTCTGTTTCTCTGTCTAAGTGAAGGAGGCATGGCCTCTGTGTCTCAGTCTCAATGAAGGAGGCGTGGCCTCTGTGTCTCAGTCTCAGTGAAGGAGGCGTGGCCTCTGTGTCTCAGTCTCAGTGAAGGAGGCGTGGCCTCTGTGTCTCAGTCTAAGTGAAGGAGGCATGGCCTCTGTGTCTCTGTCTAAGTGAAGGAGGTGTGGCCTCTGTGTCTCAGTCTAAGTGAAGGAGGGGTGGCCTATGCGTGTCAGCCTCAGTGAAGGAAGTGTGGTCTCTGTGTCTCAGTGAAAGAGGCGTGGCCTCAGGATCTCAGTCTCAGTGAAGGAGGTGTGGCCTCGGAGTCTCAGTCTCAGTGAAGGAGGCGTGGTCTCTGTGTCTCACTTTAAGTGAAGGAGGTGTGGCCTCTGTGTCAACGTCTAAATGAAGGAGGCATGGCCTCTGTGTCTTAGTCTCAGTGAAGGAGGCGTGGCCTCTGTGTCTCAGTCTCAGTGAAGGAGGCGTGGCCTCTGTGTCTCAGTCTCAGTGAAGGAGGCGTGGCCTCTGTGTCTCAGTCTAAGTGAAGGAGGCGTGGCCTCTGTGTCTCTGTCTAAGTGAAGGAGGCGTGGCCTCTGTGTCTCTGTCTAAGTGAACGAGGCATGGCCTCTGTGTCTCAGTCTCAGTGAAGGAGGCGTGGCCTCTGTGTCTCAGTCTAAGTGAAGGATGCGTGGCCTCTGTGTCTCTGTCTAAGTGAAGGAGGCATGGCCTCCGTGTCTCAGTGAAGGAGGCGTGGCCTCTGTGTCTCAGTATAAGTGAAGGAGGTGTGGCCTCTGTGTCTCAGTCTCAGTGAAGGAGGTGCGGCCTCTGTGTCTCAGTCTAAGTGAAGGAGGCGTGGCCTCTGTTTCTCTGTCTAAGTGAAGGAGGCATGGCCTCTGTGTCTCAGTCTCAATGAAGGAGGCGTGGCCTCTGTGTCTTAGTCTCAGTGAAGGAGGCGTGGCCTCTGTGTCTCAGTCTCAGTGAAGGAGGCGTGGCCTCTGTGTCTCAGTCTAAGTGAAGGAGGCGTGGCCTCTGTGTCTCAGTCTCAGTGAAGGAGGCGTGGCCTCTGTGTCTCAGTCTAAGTGAAGGAGGCATGGCCTCTGTGTCTCAGTCTTGGTGAAGGAGGGGTGGCCTATGCATATCAGCCTCAGTGAAGGAAGTGTGATCTCTGTGTCTCAGTGAAAGAGGCGTGGCCTCAGGATCTCAGTCTCAGTGAAGGAGGTGTGGCCTCGGAGTCTCAGTCTAAGTGAAGGATGCGTGGCCTCTGTGTCTCTGTCTAAGTGAAGGAGGCATGGCCTCCGTGTCTCAGTGAAGGAGGCGTGGCCTCTGTGTCTCAGTCTCAGTGAAGGAGGTGTGGCCTCTGTGTCTCAGTCTCAGTGAAGGAGGTGCGGCCTCTGTGTCTCAGTCTAAGTGAAGGAGGCGTGGCCTCTGTTTCTCTGTCTAAGTGAAGGAGGCATGGCCTCTGTGTCTCAGTCTCAATGAAGGAGGCGTGGCCTCTGTGTCTTAGTCTCAGTGAAGGAGGCGTGGCCTCTGTGTCTCAGTGAAGGAGGCGTGGCCTCTGTGTCTCAGTCTCAGTGAAGGAGGTGTGGCCTCTGTGTCTCAGTCTCAGTGAAGGAGGTGCGGCCTCTGTGTCTTAGTCTAAGTGAAGGAGGCGTGGCCTCTGTTTCTCTGTCTAAGTGAAGGAGGCATGGCCTCTGTGTCTCAGTCTAAGTGAAGGAGGCGTGGCCTCTGTGTCTTAGTCTCAGTGAAGGAGGCGTGGCCTCTGTGTCTCAGTCTCAGTGAAGGAGGCGTGGCCTCTGTGTCTCAGTCTAAGTGAAGGAGGCGTGGCCTCTGTGTCTCAGTCTCAGAGAAGGAGGCGTGGCCTCTGTGTCTCAGTCTAAGTGAAGGAGGCATGGCCTCTGTATCTCAGTCTTGGTGAAGGAGGGGTGGCCTATGCATATCAGCCTCAGTGAAGGAAGTGTGGTCTCTGTGTCTCATTGAAAGAGGCGTGGCCTCAGGATCTCAGTCTCAGTGAAGGAGGTGTGGCCTCGGAGTCTCAGTCTCAGTGAAGGAGGCGTGGCCTCTGTGTCTCCGTCTAAGTGAAGGAGGTGTGGCCTCTGTGTCTCAGTCTCAGTGAAGGAGGTGCGGCCTCTGTGTCTCAGTCTAAGTGAAGGAGGTGTGGCCTCTGTTTCTCTGTCTAAGTGAAGGAGGCATGTCCTCTGTGTCTCAGTCTCAATGAAGGAGGCGTGGCCTCTGTGTCTCAGTCTCAGTGAAGGATGCGTGGCCTCTGTGTCTTAGTCTCAGTGAAGGAGGCGTGGCCTCTGTGTCTCAGTCTCAGTGAAGGAGGCGTGGCCTCTGTGTCTCAGTCTCAGTGAAGGATGCGTGGCCTCTGTGTCTTAGTCTCAGTGAAGGAGGCGTGGCCTCTGTGTCTCAGTCTCAGTGAAGGAGGCGTGGCCTCTGTGTCTCAGTCTAAGTGAAGGAGGCATGGCCTCTGTGTCTCTGTCTAAGTGAAGGAGGCATGGCCTCTGTGTCTCAGTCTAAGTGAAGGAGGGGTGGCCTATGCATATCAGCCTCAGTGAAGGAAGTGTGGTCTCTGTGTCTCAGTGAAAGAGGCATGGCCTCAGGATCTCAGTCTCAGTGAAGGAGGTGTGGCCTCGGAGTCTCAGTCTCAGTGAAGGAGGCGTGGTCTCTGTGTCTCACTTTAAGTGAAGGAGGTGTGGCCTCTGTGTCTCCGTCTAAATGAAGGAGGCATGGCCTCTGTGTCTTAGTCTCAGTGAAGGAGGCGTGGCCTCTGTGTCTCAGTCTCAGTGAAGGAGGCGTGGCCTCTGTGTCTTAGTCTCAGTGAAGGAGGCGTGGCCTCTGTGTCTCAGTCTCAGTGAAGGAGGCGTGGCCTCTGTGTCTCAGTCTAAGTGAAGGAGGCATGGCCTCTGTGACTCTGTCTAAGTGAAGGAGGCGTGGCCTCTGTGTCTGTCTACGTGAACGAGGCATGGCCTCTGTGTCTCAGTCTCAGTGAAGGAGGCGTGGCCTCTGTGTCTCAGTCTAAGTGAAGGATGCGTGGCCTATGTGTCTCAGTCTCAGTGAAGGAGGTGCGGCCTCTGTGTCTCAGTCTTAGTGAAGGAGGCGTGGCCTCTGTGTCTCAGTCTAAGTGAAGGAGGCATGACCTCTGTGTCTCAGTCTCAGTGAAGGAGGCGTGGCCTATGTGTCTCAGTCTAAATGAAGGAGGCGTGGCCTCTGTGTCTCTGTCTAAGTGAAGGAGGCATGGCCTCCGTGTCTCAGTGAAGGAGGCGTGGCCTCTGTGTCTCAGTCTCAGTGAAGGACGCGTGGCCTATGTGTCTCAGTCTCAGTGAAGGAGGCGTGGCCTCTGTGTCTCAGTCTAAGTGAAGGAGGCATGGCCTCTGTGTCTCAGTGAAGGAGGTGTGGCCTCTGTGTCTCAGTCTAAGTGAAGGATGCGTGGCCTCTGTGTCTCAGTCTCAGTGAAGGAGGCGTGGCCTCTGTGTCTCTGTCTAAGTGAAGGAGGCATGGCCTCTGTGTCTCAGTCTCAGTGAAGGAGGTATGGCCTCTGTGTCTCAGTCTCAGTGAAGGAGGCGTGGCCTCTGTGTCTCAGTCTAAGTGAAGGATGCGTGGCCTCTGTGTCTCAGTCTAAGTGAAGGATGCATGGCCTCTGTGTCTCAGTCTCAGTGAAGGAGGTGTGGCCTCTGTGTCTCAGTCTAAGTGAAGGAGGGGTGGCCTATGCATATCAGCCTCAGTGAAGGAAGTGTGGTCTCTGTGTCTCAGTGAAAGAGGCGTGGCCTCAGGATCTCAGTCTCAGTGAAGGAGGTGTGGCCTCGGAGTCTCAGTCTCAGTGAAGGAGGCGTGGTCTCTGTGTCTCACTTTAAGTGAAGGAGGTGTGGCCTCTGTGTCTCCGTCTAAGTGAAGGAGGCATGGCCTCTGTGTCTCAGTGAAGGAGGTGTGGCCTCTGTGTCTCAGTCTCAGTGAAGGAGGTGCGGCCTCTGTGTCTCAGTCTAAGTGTAGGAGGCGTGGCCTCTGTTTCTCTGTCTAAGTGAAGGAGGCATGGCCTCTGTGTCTTAGTCTCAGTGAAGGAGGCGTGGCCTCTGTGTCTCAGTCTCAGTGAAGGAGGCGTGGCCTCTGTGTCTCAGTCTAAGTGAAGGAGGCATGGCCTCTGTGTCTCTGTCTAAGTGAAGGAGGCGTGGCCTCTGTGTCTCTGTCTAAGTGAACGAGGCATGGCCTCTGTGTCTCAGTCTCAGTGAAGGAGGCGTGGCCTCTGTGTCTCAGTCTAAGTGAAGGATGCGTGGCCTCTGTGTCTCAGTCTCAGTGAAGGAGGCGTGGCCTCTGTGTCTCAGTCTCAGTGAAGGAGGTGTGGCCTCTGTGTCTCAGTCTCAGTGAAGGTGCGGCCTCTGTGTCTCAGTCTAAGTGAAGGAGGCGTGGCCTCTGTTTCTCTGTCTAAGTGAAGGAGGCATGGCCTCTGTGTCTCAGTCTCAATGAAGGAGGCGTGGCCTCTGTGTCTCAGTCTCAGTGAAGGATGCGTGGCCTCTGTGTCTTAGTCTCAGTGAAGGAGGCGTGGCCTCTGTGTCTCAGTCTCAGTGAAGGAGGCGTGGCCTCTGTGTCTCAGTCTAAGTGAAGGAGGCATGGCCTCTGTGTCTCTGTCTAAGTGAAGGAGGCGTGGCCTCTGTGTCTCAGTCTAAGTGAAGGAGGGGTGGCCTATGCGTGTCAGCCTCAGTGAAGGAAGTGTGGTCTCTGTGTCTCAGTGAAAGAGGCGTGGCCTCAGGATCTCAGTCTCAGTGAAGGAGGTCTGGCCTCGGAGTCTCAGTCTCAGTGAAGGAGGCGTGGTCTCTGTGTCTCACTTTAAGTGAAGGAGGTGTGGCCTCTGTGTCTCCGTCTAAATGAAGGAGGCATGGCCTCTGTGTCTTAGTCTCAGTGAAGGAGGCGTGGCCTCTGTGTCTCAGTCTCAGTGAAGGAGGCATGGCCTCTGTGTCTCAGTCTCAGTGAAGGAGGCGTGGCCTCTGTGTCTCAGTCTAAGTGAAGGAGGCATGGCCTCTGTGACTCTGTCTAAGTGAAGGAGGCGTGGCCTCTGTGTCTCTGTCTAAGTGAATAAGGCATGGCCTCTGTGTCTCAGTCTCAGTGAAGGAGGCGTGGCCTCTGTGTCTCAGTCTAAGTGAAGGATGCGTGGCCTATGTGTCTGTCTAAGTGAAGGAGTCATGGCCTCTGTGTCTCAGTCTCAGTGAAGGAGGTGTGGCCTCTGTGTCTCAGTCTCAGTGAAGGAGGTGCGGCCTCTGTGTCTCAGTCTAAGTGAAGGAGGCGTGGCCTCTGTGTCTCAGTCTAAGTGAAGGAGGCATGACCTCTGTGTCTCAGTCTCAGTGAAGGAGGTGTGGCCTATGTGTCTCAGTCTAAATGAAGGAGGCGTGGCACCTGTGTCTCTGTCTAAGTGAAGGAGGCATGGCCTCCGTGTCTCAGTGAAGGAGGCGTGGCCTCTGTGTCTCAGTCTCAGTGAAGGATGCGTGGCCTATGTGTCTCAGTCTCAGTGAAGGAGGCGTGGCCTCTGTGTCTCAGTCTAAGTGAAGGAGGCATGGCCTCTGTGTCTCAGTGAAGGAGGTGTGGCCTCTGTGTCTCAGTCTAAGTGAAGGATGCGTGGCCTCTGTGTCTCAGTCGCAGTGAAGGAGGTGTGGCCTCTGTGTCTCTGTCTAAGTGAAGGAGGCATGGCCTCTGTGTCTCAGTCTCAGTGAAGGAGGTGTGGCCTCTGTGTCTCAGTCTCAGTGAAGGAGGCGTGGCCTCTGTGTCTCAGTCTAAGTGAAGGATGCGTGGCCTCTGTGTCTCAGTCTAAGTGAAGGAGGCATGGCCTCTGTGTCTCAGTCTCAGTGAAGGAGGTGTGGCCTCTGTGTCTCAGTCTCAGTGAAGGAGGCATGGCCTCTGTGACTCTGTCTAGGTGAAGGAGGCATGGCCTCTGTGACTCTGTCTAAGTGAAGGAGGCGTGGCCTCTGTGTCTCTGTCTAAGTGAACGAGGCATGGCCTCTGTGTCTCAGTCTCAGTGAAGGAGGCGTGGCCTCTGTGTCTCAGTCTAAGTGAAGGATGCGTGGCCTATGTGTGTCTGTCTAAGTGAAGGAGTCATGGCCTCTGTGTCTCAGTCTCAGTGAAGGAGGTGTGGCCTCTGTGTCTCAGTCTCAGTGAAGGAGGTATGGCCTCTGTGTCTCAGTCTAAGTGAAGGAGGCATGACCTCTGTGTCTCAGTCTCAGTGAAGGAGGCGTGGCCTATGTGTCTCAGTCTAAATGAAGGAGGCGTGGCCTCTGTGTCTCTGTCTAAGTGAAGGAGGCATGGCCTCCGTGTCTCAGTGAAGGAGGCGTGGCCTCTGTGTCTCAGTCTCAGTGAAGGATGCGTGGCCTATGTGTCTCAGTCTCAGTGAAGGAGGTGTGGCCTCTGTGTCTCAGTCTAAGTGAAGGATGCGTGGCCTCTGTGTCTCAGTCGCAGTGAAGGAGGCGTGGCCTCTGTGTCTCAGTCGCAGTGAAGGAGACTTGGCCTCTGTGTCACTGTCTAAGTGAAGGAGGCGTGGCCTCTGTGTCTCAGTCTAAGTGAAGGAGGCATGGCCTCTGTGTGTCAGTCTCAGTGAAGGAGGCGTGACCTCTGTGTCTCTGTCTAAGTGAAGGAGGCATGGCCTCTGTGTCTCAGTCTCAGTGAAGGAGGTGTGGCCTCTGTGTCTCAGTCTCAGTGAAGGAGGCGTGGCCTCTGTGTCTCAGTCTAAGTGAAGGATGCGTGGCCTCTGTGTCTCAGTCTAAGTGAAGGATGCATGGCCTCTGTGTCTCAGTCTCAGTGAAGGAGGTGTGGCCTCTGTGTCTCAGTCGCAGTGAAGGATGCGTGGTCTCTGTGTCTCAGTCTAAGTGAAGGAGGCATGGCCTCTGTGTCTCAGTCTCAGTGAAGGAGGTGTGGCCTCTGTGTCTCAGTCGCAGTGAAGGATGCGTGGCCTATGTGTCTCAGTCTAAGTGAAGGAGGTGTGGCCTCTGTGTCTCAGTCTAAGTGAAGGAGGCATGGCCTCTGTGTCTCAGTCTCAGTGAAGGAGGCATGGCCTCTGTGTCTCAGTCTCAGTGAAGGAGGCGTGGCCTCTGTGTCTCAGTCTCAGTGAAGGAGGTGTGGCCTCTGTGTCTCAGTCTCAGTGAAGGAGGCATGGCCTCTGTGTCTCAGTCTCAGTGAAGGAGGCGTGGCCTCTGTGTCTCAGTCGCAGTGAAGGAGGTGTGGCCTCTGTGTCTCAGTCTCAGTGAAGGAGGTGTGGCCTCTGTGTCTCAGTCTCGATGAAGGAGGCGTGGCCTCTGTGTCTCTGTCTAAGTGAAGGAGGCATGGCCTCTGTGTCTCAGTCTCAGTGAAGGAGGCGTGGCCTCTGTGTCTCAGTCTCAGTGAAGGAGGCGTGGCCTCTGTGTCTCAGTCTCAGTGAAGGAGGCGTGGCCTCTGTGTCTCAGTCTCAGTGAAGGAGGCGTGGCCTCTGTGTCTCAGTCTCAGTGAAGGAGGCATGGCCTCTGTGTCTCAGTCTCAGTGAAGGAGGTGTGGCCTCTGTCTCTCAGTCGCAGTGAAGGAGGTGTGGTCTCTGTGTCTCAGTCTTGGTGAAGGAGGCGTGGCCTATGTGTGTCATATAATCCTAACAGGAAGGTGCTCAGCCAATCATCACTCTCTGTCTCTCTCTGTCACACGCGCACACACGTTTGTTCAACATTGGTCTTGACTCAGTGTGTGTGTGTGTGTGTGTTTGCTTCAACCCCAAGGCAGGTTTTTTTTTAGAGAATAATCACTTTGAGTGAAACATATTTAAATTTGCAAATCCTCAGAGCCATTAGCCAAAACATTTCATTATTTATGATTCGGAGTTGGATTATCTCTCTCTCTCTCTCTCTCTCTCTCTCTCTCTCTCTCTCTCTCTCTCTTTGCTGTTTCCCCTGGCATGCATGCTAAACACCATGCAGTAAGTGTGTGTGTGTGTGTGTTTATCTCTTTATTACTATCTTTGTCTATCTAGCTTTCTCTGTCTCTTAATAGTTATGTCTCTTACTTTCTGTCTGTCTTTGTGGTGTTCTTTCTCTCTCTTTTGTGTCTGTCTCTGTGCTGTTCTTTTTCTGTCTGTCTCACTGTCTAACTCTTAATTCCTTCTTCCTGAAGGTCTTTTTCTGACAGTCTGTGTGTATTTCTATTTAGGTATCTCTCTCTTTGTCTGTTGATCGCGGTTTCTGTGCTGTTCTGTCTATCTGTCTGTCTCTCTCTCTCTTACTGATTGTCATTTATCTATCATTCTATCTCTTATCTGTCTATCTGACTCTCTGTTTGTCTGTCTGTCACTGGGATCTGATTCAATTCCTGATCTGTGGTCTCTTTCTTGGTGAAAAAAAAAGAACTTTCCGCACAAGTGCTCTCTCTCTCTCTCTCTCTCTCTCTCTCTCTCTCTCTCTCTCTCCTACTCTCTCTTTACGTATTCACACTTCATCAGTCCTCAGTATTATATTTGGAAAAAAGCCAAAGTGCTCCTCATCCTCTCTTTCTCGCTGCTTTTCTCAAATAGTGTCTCAGGAATGTGTGTGCGTGTGTGTGTGATGTTAGACTCAGCCGCCCGGCCTCTTGATAGCGTTTGATAAAAAACCGGCGTCTCTTTGGGCCGTCATGTGTATTTAAACCCTGTGTCAGTGTTTAAGGGCGAAACATTAGATCTGATTTACAGCTGAGTGTGAGAGACGCACACGAAACACTGGACAACATCACAACAATCAGAACTGACGTGTGTGTGTGTGAGAGAGAGAGAATAGTATTGTGTGAGGAATGTTAGTGTTATGCTGCTGCTACATAGGCTAATGTTGCTAATAAGTAAGAGAAGCATATAGCTATCATTTTATTTCACACACTTCAAAGTTTGCATAAATTTAAATTTTTTTTGGTCTAAATAGCTATTTTTTGTGTTTAAATTCTGTGCGTGTTTGGTTTTTGCTCACTAGCATTTGCTATCTCGCTAATACAGCCAGCTAACACATATTTACAGTTGATGAGTGAGCTAGCACTCCTTCTATTCATTATCTATTCATAGGTTCAGAATAGAATACAATAGAATAGAAATGAGGACAAGCTGAGAATTAGATTTTCATTCATTATTTTGTTAAAACATATCCATTTTAACCTGGATTTAATATCTAGCTACCTTTTCTAGATTAACTAGCCATAGTGTTCTGTTTGTTTTATAGCTAATTTAACAGATTAGAGAGCTAGCTAACCTTTATGTTCCGCGTGCCAGGCCTAGCTAGCTCGAGAGTTCTATTTGTTGTTAGAGCATAGTGTTTTTAACATTGTGCTAATGTGAGTTTGAGGAATTACAAAGTAGTTAGCTGATGTAGCTAGGTTTTTAACCCAAACTACTAAAACTCCTGTGTTAGTTGTTTATTTTCTTCCTAATTGGATTTGGCAGAACTGGATGAAGAACCATCACACTAATGAAGGTCATAGCGAACTGAAACCTCCCTAAGAAAGGAAGTGATGAAAGAGAGAAGGAAAGAAAGACGGCTCGGTTCAGAGGCCAAGTATCTCGGGTCAGCGTAGTCCATTTTGCCAGAGTGCGATGGAAAGAAGTCGGACATTTTGGCCTCCTGCACTTTTGCTTTTACGGCTTTTTCCCACCATTAGCGCATTCCGTTCATATCTGACACTCAATCCTGCTAATTTGTTTTTCTCTTCCTCTCCCCAACCGTGTTTTTTTTCTCTACTTCTTCTTTTCTTCTTTCTTTCTTGAACACTGCTATCTTTCTTCCATCCATCATGCCTACTGTGACTTTTCAGAACAGTCTGAACGTGAATGTCGTCTCTGCCTCGTCCTCCCCGGGCGTCTTTTCATGATGCATGTGATTCATCACGTGTTGTGGCGCATTAGAAATTATTTTGTGCGCCGGCGGTTTTCCGCTACGAGAGTTAATTATAGATCAGCATTACGGCTGACATGTTCATCTCCAAAATCAAACCGGACAGATTCGTGCCCTCAGCCGTCTTTATTTCTATTGGAAGTGATGCGCTGACAAGTCGGAGGGAACTGGGGTACACACTGAGGAATGAAAAGACGACCTGAATCTGAGCTGAATAGCTGAATAGAATACAGAAGTGCAGATGCTTCTGAGACATGAATGATTAAAAAGGGAATCAGGAGAGTTCACACTGAAAAGTGCATTTTAGAACACAAACTAGTTCACTCTCAAACTTGAGAAATTATTTGAGGAAGTGTAAAAAGTAAACAGGGATGAAATTCTAGAACATTGGCTAGAATATTCTGGAAAACTGAATGGTGCTTTCTAGAACACAAACTAGTTCACACTCGAACTTGGGCTGGAAAGGAAGTGTTAAACTGTAAAAAGTAAATGGGGCTGAAATTCTAGAACATTGGCTAGAACATCCCAGAACACTGGATGGTGCTTTCTAGAACACAAACTAGTTCGTTCTCGAACTTGGGCTGGAAAGGAAGTGTTAAACTATAAAAAGTAAATGGGGCTGAAATTCTAGAACATTGGCTAGAACATTCCAGAACACTGGATGGTGCTTTCTAGAACACAAACTAGTTCACACTCAAACTTTGGCTGGAATGGACATGTTAAATTGTAAAAAGAAAATGAGGATGAGGTCCTATAACATTGGCTAGAACATTCCGGAACACTGAACAGTACTTTCTAGAACACAAACTAGCTCACTCTGGAATACAAGCTAGAATAGAAGTGCTAAATTGGAAAAAGTAAACGGGGTGAAATTCTAGAACATTGGCTAGAACATTCCAGAACACTGTATGGTGCTTTCTAGAATATGAACTAGTTTACTATCAAACTTGGGCTGGAAAGGAAGTGTTAAATTGGTAAAAGAAAATGAGGATAAGATCCTATAACATTGGCTAAAACCTTCTGGACACTGGATGATGCTTTCTAGAACACAAACTAGTTCAATCTGGAACTTGAGCTAAAATGGAAGTGTTAAAATTGAAAAATTAAATGGGGATGAAATTCTTGAACATTGTCTAGAACATTCTGGAACACTGGATAGTGCTTTCTAGAACACAAATTAGCTCACTCTGGAATACGAGCTAAAATGGAGGCGCTAAATTGGAAAAAATAAAATGTGGATGGGGTGGCACGGTGGTGTAGTGGTTAGCGCTGTCGCCTCACAGCAAGAAGGTCCGGGTTTGAGCCCCATGGCCAGCGAGGGCCTTTCTGTGCGGAGTTTGCATGTTCTCCCCGTGTCCGCGTGGGTTTCCTCCGGGTGCTCCGGTTTCCCCCACAGTCCAAAGACATGCAGGTTAGGTTAACTGGTGACTCTAAATTGAGCGTAGGTGTGAATGTGAGTGTGAATGGTTGTCTGTGTCTATGTGTCAGCCCTGTGATGACCTGGCGACTTGTCCAGGGTGAACCCCGCCTTTCGCCCGTAGTCAGCTGGGATAGGCTCCAGCTTGCCTGCGACCCTGTAGAACAGGATAAAGCGGCTAGAGATAATGAGATGAGATAAGAACATGTAGATGTAATTCTAAAACATTGTCTAGAGCATTCTGGAACACTGAATAGTGCATTTTAGAACACAAACTAGGCCATTCTGAAACACACGCTAGAGTATGTATGAGTGTGTTATAGTTAAAAAAAAGAAGAAAATGATACATTTTTTAGAAAATTGGCTCGTTCAATCTGGAACACTGAATGCTCCATTCTACAACACTGACTTTCACATGCTAGAATCCAAATTAGGTTATTTTGGTACAGTCCCTGGAATGTTCTAGAACACTCAACAGGGCATTCCACAACATTACATAGTACAATCGAGTTCATTCTCGAACAGGGGTTAAAAATTTGTATGTGTTTATATGGCTGAAGTTTATAGAGGGTGTAGCTCTTGAAAGCTGTCTAGTACATTCTTGAACTATGGTTAGTACATTGTGGAACGCTGAACTGTAAATTCTAGAGCACTGGCTAGTTCACTTTGGAATATGAACTAATATCTAAGTGTTAAAGCAGAAAAGTGCGGATGTATTTCTAGAACACTGGCTAGTAGTTCTAGAACAAATGATGTTGCATTCAGCAAAATGGGCCAGTATATTCCAGAACATCGGAATAGCACTTTCCAGAACACAATCTAGGTCATTCTGGAACACGAGCTACCATGTGTGTGTTCAAGCAGATAAAGAAAATCGGGATGTAGTTCTAGAACGCTGGCTGGTTCATTCTGGAACACATAATGTCGCATTCCGCAGCACTGATTCAAGCACATTCTAGAAAACAGATTTGGTCATTGAGTGTCTTTCTAGAACACTGGGTACTGCGTTCCACGCCACTCAATAGTACAGTCTAGAACACTGGCTAGCATTCAGGCGTTTGGGATTTCATTTTAGAACATGGGTTGGAATATGGTATGTGTTTACATGGGTTAAGTGAATAGAGGGTGTACCGTAGGTCTAGAACACTGGCTAGTTTATGCAACAGAAATATACATCCGTATATTCTAGAATGTTGGTGAGGTTATTGCACAACGTACATACATTCTAGAGCACTTGCTATCATGTAGCTGTTAAAGCTCTAACCAAACACAGAGTGTAGCTCTAGTACAGTGTGCAGTAATCTCAGCCGTATTTTTATTTCTACTGGAAGCGACACACTGATGACTTGGAGGGAACCGGGGACTCTGTTCTCCAGAGGAATGAAAAGGGGACTTGAGGTTGAGCTGAATAGCTGAATAGTTTGATGTACAGCAGAAGAGAGGACATGAATGATGAAGTAGGGGTCCAGTAGAGTTCACTGTACACAAAAGCCTATATTAAGCAGTTTGGCGTTGTGGTATTGGAAGCATGAGCGCGCACTCATGACCTCCTGCCATGGGAATTTATCTCAGTCCCTCTGCGCTACAGTCAGAACGCAGCTTAGCGCCCGCACCATTTGGAAAAACAAAGCCATTGAAAACAGTGTAGTAGTGGGTTCTAAACTTCAGGAAAGGGCCAGCACTCCATACCTCGAGTACCACCAGATCACATGACTCGTGTTCATGATGTAGGGAAGAGATCACTTCAGTTCTGTCTTGTGGCAAAACTCAAGTGGGAAACGAGAACACAGTTTGTGCTTTCACAATACTGGCTCAAGTTCATTCTAGAACAGCCTTTCTCAACCGGGGTGCTGCGGCACCCTGGGGTGCCATCTGGCTTTGTTAGGGGTGCCGTCAAAAAATTATATATTCTAACATTGAAATAAATAAAATAAATTAAAATTCCAAAAATGATAATAACACTAATGCAGATCATCGCCGCCTCATGCATCATCAAAATTTGTCTCACGGCCCCCTTTCCCATGTCACAATGTCACTGCCGGGGTCAGCGTATGGTCAGCGTGACTGCGTATATTTTATATGGGGGTGCCTTGAGAATTTGCATACTTCTGAAGGGTGCCGTGACTGAAAAAAGGTTGAGAAACGCTGTTCTAGAACAGAGTCGAATGTGTGTGTGTGTGTGTGGGGGGGGAGCACCAGTAGAGGGTGTAGTTCCAAGCCGCATACGAGTACATTATGGAACACTGTATTTAATAAATGTAACTGTGGAACCAGAACAAAGGTCAAGTTCTAGAACACGGGTACAATGACCAGTAAGTTCTAGAAGTATAAAATATAACACATACGGTACCACACATTATGAAAGACTGAATTGTTCACTCTAGCTCATTAACATCGAAACATGAACTACATAGAACGTCCATATTGAACTGGAAAACTAGAATGGGGTTGTAGTTTTTATAGAATCTGCTAGTACCTTCTCATTTATTGCCTAGCACCGAATGGTGCGTTCTACAACATTGGCTGGTACATGCTGTAACACGCAGCAGTGCATTCTAGAACTCAGACTGGTTTGTTCTGTGACCCTAGATATAATGGAATGTATGTTACAGTGTGAAACGAGAACAAAGGAAATGTTCTAGAATGCTGGCTGGTTCATTCCCAAACAGAGAGTAGTTCATGCTAGCACATGAGCTAGAATGTACAGTATGTTTTCAAGCGTACAGAGAGTGAAGTTCTAGAACACTGTCTAGTACATTCTGAACAGTACCGTGTAGAACGCTTCATTGGACGTTCTAGGACACCAGGAACTTCATTTTGGAACATGCGCTAAAGTGGGAAAACAGAATGGTGGGTGTGGTTATAGAACCTTCTTGTCAAAGGGTTCTAAATTCTACAATAACCAATAGTACGTGCTACAACACAGATTAGTACATTCTGGAACGATGACGTAACAGTGCATTCTAGAGCCCAGGCTATTTCGTCCTGAAAGACGAGCAGGAATCTGTTGGGTGCTGGAGCAGGGTGTCTGTTCTAGAACACTGTCGAGTTTGTTTTTAGATAAACACCTTGACTAATTAACAAACGGGGTGGGGTGGGGGCTTTGTGAATGTTGACTCCAAAATTTCTTCAAAACGGCAACCCTTCTCAGTCTAGAACCCAACAGGACACTGTTGCTATGGTTACGCCTCAGACTCTTGTTCTTGTCGCGTCTCATTAAAACCATTTTCATACACCGCGGTGTATTAATCGATCTGTTCTGTGTAATTAAGATTAATGCTTTACTGTCGTAATTAAACCGATCAACATGAACTGAGCCTGAGCTGTTATTAATGATTATCACCATGGTTATGGCGTGATCTGTATGAGTGAAAAAAGAAAAAACAAAACAGAACATAAAAGAGATATAACAGGCAAGACCACTGCCTTGTCATGGGGTTTATGGTTATGTTTTAATGCAGAACATCCACAAAACAATTTGTTCCTGTAACTGACTGTTAAATGTTAAATAAACACATTTCTCCGATGGAAAACTTCACCACACCAACAAGGACACGTGTTCTTATGGGGTTTGCACCGTATATGATTAAGTCCCTGTTTCTATAGAAACGAGAACCTGTGATTTGTAGCTGCTCTACTGTCCGAGCTGCTGTTAGGGAAAATTAATCAACACCTTCTGACCGATCAGAATTGAGAATTCAGCAGCCCTGTGATATGAGAGAAATTATTTGCTATATCGTCCTGTCAGGATGATAAATGAGCGCGTGAGATACTTCTTCTAAACATTACCGCCCTTCTCGGCCACGACATGACATCATCATTCCTGTGGGAGTGATCGTCACATGTGTGGATCACATGACAAAATGGAAAAAATTTCCTCTAGAAGCGATACAAACGCAGATGAAGAGAAAATGGTTCAGGAATGTTTAAGGTTTACTCGAAGAAAATCTAAAACCTATGCTACATTCTGGTTCCTCTCTGGGGTTCTATCACTTCACGGCCGTCTTTCGGGGGCTCATTAGTGGTCCAGACGTTGGTTGCTGTCCAACATCTTAGCCACAAGCAGCTGAAAGCTAAAAGTGCTGTATAAATAAAATTCTATTCCACGTTGCACACTAAGTTCTGGATGCAGATTGGAGCTCAGCCAGTGGCTCCTTATTATAGAACGGAATCGTCCCAAAAAACAACAAAACCAAAACAATAAAACCTCCACATCAAAGGCTTAATTTATATCCAGTCCTGCGTGTATCAGTATGATAATTTAGAAACCGAAACCGCCTCGTATATCAATCCATTTATCCGTATGTACTCTCTCTCTCTCTCTCTCTCTCTCTCTCCAATTCCATTAGCAGTGTTTTATCTGGAACACACGTAATCTCAGTTTGCTTTCATATCCACTCGTGATTTATAATCTTTTCTCGTCGGCGTCTATAATGAATTTTTTCCCCACCTCCACTCTGCATGTCATCAGCATATTTCTACCCGGAGGCCGCCTGTCACCGAATTCACGGCATTTGCATGTCACCGCTGTCCGAACAAATGACGAAACGTAATGAAATGCGTGATTAGCATGCACGGGGAACGCTCAGGCTTTGTGTCTTCGCTCTGTTTTTTCAGCATCATCCAGCATCATTATCCTTCCTTTTATTTACATACTCGTGGAAGACACGGCTAGCTCGTTAGTTCGCCGACGATAATAAAAAAGAAAGTAAATGTTGCTGGTTTATTTTTAAAACCAGACGAAATGCATTTTTTCACCGAATCATCATGCTAACTCTGTACTGTATATTTTTATTCATTCTTCTTGCTTGTCCTATTCATTCTCGTTAGTTAGCTTGCAGTCTAATCGCTAAATAAATATACTTTATTTTAATCATCCTCCCATCATGGTGCTTTATTATCATTTTCTAGTTTTTCCTCAGCATTGATTTCCTGTTTATTTGACTACATGTAGCATACAAGACTAGCTAGTTAGCATATTTAGCTAGTGTAAATGCTCGGGGGGGGGGGGGGGGGAGTAATAAAATAAATAAATTTTACACAAAAAACAATTGTTTCATTGTTTTCTGATTTATTTAACTTTAGCTTTCATGGGACACTGAAAACTAGTCAGTTAGCTCGCTAAATCTTAGCCAGATCATTATTTTAAATAAAAGGCTAATTATATTTTCACAGGATAATCATGCTAACAATTAGCAAAATTTACTCATGATTATATTTACTCATAATTTTTTCTCATCACTGTTTCGGATTTGTTTAATTACACGTGATAAGGCAATTTACATCCAAAACAGAATTATTTTGAATAACAGGCTAAATATGTTTTAGCTGAGTCATCATGCTAACTTGCTAACAACATGCTCTATTTTTTCAACTCTGAATGCTACAGTTGCTTGTTAGCTACCTAATACACAAACAGTTCATTCTCTATTTCCTTTTATTTGACTACGTTATCCTGTTTTCCATATGCTAGCTAACATACATAAAATATCAAATATAAAACAAATACAAACATGACGGGAAAGATATATTATTCTTTCTTTTTTTTAAAGAACAGAGTGATCTAATTCAGTGTTTAACTTTCAGGGGGAAAAAGTGTAAACAGTATGCAGGTGGAATATTAGCATGACTAGCATGACTAGCATGCTAATGAACTGCACAGGACATGTTTCTTAACTCTGGTATATCACTTCAAGTGTTTTTCTTTTTATTTCGGTGCATAATTGATGGCTAGCGTGATCCTGCGGGAGCCAATTATTTGTTTGCTAGCTGATGTGAACAAGCTGTGAAACGAATGTAAACATTATACAGCGGGTATTTTTGGTACTTTCTGTCAAATAATGATGCAATGTAATGTAATACTTTCCAAATCTTCCAGAAACATGTCCACACAAACACAGCCGGTTGAGTGAATATATTTTTCAGAATTCTGTGAATGAGATGTAGCTTCGCTGGAGTGTTAGCATCATATACACGAGCATTATGTTCAGAAAGTTTCTTAGCCTCCTTTGTATAATTTTTCCAATTAATTAGCTGCATGGGGTTAGTACAATTACAAAGATTACAAAGTTTTAGCCCAGCAGAGGTATTTTTAGCCATGACCTACACTACTGTTCAAAAGTTTGGGGTCACCCAGACAATTTTGTGTTTTCCATGAAAAGTCACACTTTTACACTACGTTCACACTGCAAGGCTTAATGCTCAATTTCGATTTTTTTGTGAAATCCGATTTTTTTGTGAGGTCGTTCACATTAACAAATATATGCGACTTGTATGTGATCCTCAGTATGAACGAAAAGCGACCTAAAAGTATTCCGCATGCGCATTGCAGGATACGACGACGTCACGCAGTGAGCATGGCCAGTGTTTACGGAAGTAACCTAAAGTTTCCTGTGTATGACAGTAGCCAGCCACCTGGCGATGATGCAGTTGTTGTTGCGACGGAGCCAGAACATGCACAATAGCCTGATGTTAAGGAGGAGGTTGAGAAGGAAGAGGGCAAGGGTTTTGGCTCAGGCGTTCTGCGGGGTAGTGACTGCAACCTCTGTTCAAAGGAACATCAAAGCCATGTTGCTGTAACTTTTTTTGAGAGACCCGCCGCCTACTTCAGCGCAGAATAGTGACGTTTGTGGCTTGTTGATGACGTGTAAGTCGGATGAATGCGACCTGGCGGTTCAGACTGAAGTCGCATATGAAAAGATCGGATAGGAATCGGAATTAGGACCACATATCCAAATGGCCTGGGTCGGATTTAAAAAAAATCGGATCTGTGTCGTTCATATTGTCAATAAAAGATCGGATACAGGTCACATATGGGCGAAAAAATCGGATTTGAGTCACTTCAGCCTGCAGTGTGAACGTAGTGTTATTTACCACCATAAGTTGTAAAATGAATAGAAAATATAGTCAAGACATTTTTCTGGCTATTTTGAGCATTTAATCGACCCCACAAATGTGATGCTCCAGAAACTCAATCTGCCCAAAGGAAGGTCAGTTTTATAGCTTCTCTAAAGAGCTAAACTGTTTTCAGCTGTGCTAACATGATTGTACAAGGGTTTTCTAATCATCCATTAGCCTTCTGAGGCAATGAGCAAACACATTGTACCATTAGAACACTGGAGTGAGAGTTGCTGGAAATGGGCCTCTATACACCTATGGAGATATTGCACCAAAAACCAGACATTTGCAGCTAGAATAGTCATTTACCACATTAGCAATGTATAGAGTGGATTTCTGATTAGTTTAAAGTGATCTTCATTGAAAAGAACAGTGCTTTTCTTTCAAAAATAAGGACATTTCAAAGTGACCCCAAACTTTTGAACGGTAGTGTAGCTAACGTAAACAAGCTGTGAGGTGAACGTAGGCGAAATCCTGCACGTGTTAGCATGTCTTTCATTAAATAGCACCACACTCCCCAGGAGCAGGTGAAGCTAATAGCAACTTTGCGTTTCTAAAACAAACACAGGTGGTTTTCCTCTTGGTGGTCTGAGCAGCATTTAATGGAATTCTGCGAATGAATGAAAACTACGACCAGATGTTTGCCGTAGCTTGCCAGAAATGTACAGTGATTAGCATTCTCCTGCTCAGTTTTTCCACTCTGGCCTTCTCCCAGTGTGCACCAAGTGATCAGGCGCTACACTATTGGCAATAGATCAGTCTTCATTAAGGCTTTCTAAAGGCCCCCGCTTTGCGTTAATTGGATTAGCGATTTGTTATCTATGCTGTCAGTTAGATTCTCAGTGGGTCGGGGGAGATTACAGCCACCGTGTCGCGCCTTGCGTTTCCCTCCAATTGATCATTTAATGACTTATTTAACAAATTTCCCACCTGTGATTAGATTGATTCAGTGAAAATGGCGGTGTGAAGGAAATGTAAATGAAACCATGAGCCGTCATTTGCTCATCATATTTATTACTAAATTCCTCGTGGCGTACGTCTTGACTTAATTGAGTTATCTTTACAGTATGTATACCACAGTGCTGCTGAATTCTCAAATCAAGAGGTGTTGATTTATTTTCCAAAGCAGTAGTTCTGGCTGTAGTATATAAAAATTATATATTATACACACACACACACACACACACACACGAGTGTTTTACTGGGAAATACACCACTCATATTTTTCATCCGAGCTCCATCTGGGACATGGAGATCCCAAACCGTGACATAAACCGCTATCTGTCACTCGTGAGGAAATCGATGATAAATTGATGTTTTGATAAATTTGGTGACTTTTTGTTTATGAATGTTTTGGTATAATAAAAAGAAAATTACACATTCGCTTGAAGATATGAAGTTTATCTTCTCGTGTTGAAAAACTCACATTTTTCAGACGAAATACATCACGGATCTGAGTGACATATTTAAAGGGGAACTGAAGTCATTTTTAAACTTGCTTTATTTCTTAATTATCGTGTTATTCAATTATGTTTTCAGTTTTAGTAACCTTATATCGTGACTCGTATTGGCAACTAATTGCAATTAAATATTATACTTATCGGCCTATTCGGTTTTTAGCCGTGTTGAATTTAGTGCGTTTGGTCCACGGCAGGCGTCGCTTATCCACGCGATCTTCACGAGACTTGTGTGAGACTTTGAAATGTGAAGTGTCAGCCAGGTGTCAGTGCCGCCATTTTGAAAACTGTTTTCCAAATGAAATATTACACAAAAACGAGTTTAAATGACGATTACTGCCGACTTTTTTCAAACTTTTCTGATTGCTATCAAAACAAACAAAACTTCTGGCTTGATTACATCAGCATTCAAAAGAGGGCGCGCACATCTTTTTTTGCGGTCGCACTGAAAGAAATCAGATTAAAAGTCTCAAATTTGATTTAATAAAAGTCAGCAGCAAAGAAGAAAGTATTCAGCCTTGATTTAAAAAAAACTGAAAGATGCACTTTGTATTTATTAATATGGGAAATACGCTCAGTATAATATGGATTTATCACAAAAACACATGCACGTATTTATATTTTGAAACCCACCAGCCATTTGATCTGGCATGTTTTAATTGTGCGACAGTAATGACGTAAATACCAGTGTGACGGACTAGTGTCCAAAACCTTTTTTTCATTTTACCAATGAGCTCACTATATAGTCCTCTATATAGTAATTCCCTATATAGGGAGTAGGGAGTAGTGAACGAGTGAGCGATTTCGGACACAGGGAACGTTGGTAGATGTTGGTCACTTTGATTTCCGCTGTACGTTTTACTTCCGTCCTACGATGTCTCGCACAGGTCTCAACGAATCTCGTTGACGGCCATCGCTTTGACATACGGACTGATATATTACAGACCATATTTCAAACATTCATAACTTGCTATAGCAGCGACAAAATAGCGATCAAAAATGCATTCCGATATTTAATAAAATGAGATAAATAGAATTTTGATAAAAATGTTGCCTTCAGTTCCACTTTAAATAATATTGTATGACTTTTTTTCATGGGATATCAGATATATTCCATTCAGATATATTCCATTCCATGACACTGAATGAGTCGAAGACGAGTAGCTGAATGGAATATATCTGATATACCACGAAAAAAAGTCAGCCAATATTATTATTATTATACATACACACTCTCTTCATATCAGCATTCTCGAAGGCCAATGCTAGTGCTTAATTTGAGGGGGAGCAAGCCGGAGCGCGCTCCGGAACCTCGGGCGTTGGCTCCGGCAGCTATTTACACTGGATCCGGTGATCCGACACCTCTTTTGACTATGTAACAAAAAAAAAAAAAACCCAAATAATTAAATAAAAAAATGCAGGTTTATTTAGTGTTAATGTCTGATTTTGATATCTGTCTTGTTGGTGATTTCTCTCATGAAACGACATCCACAAAATATCTGCAGATGAACTTAATTTGCAGTGTTATTACAAAACATGCCCAGCAGCGCAGCGCCCCGCCCCGCCCCCTTTTTTTCCACACCGGAGCCGCTCATCCTCTGCGCTGCGGGACCTCCCACTTTACAAATTAAGCACTGCCTACAAATAAGTGTTCAAAACAAGAGGAGCATGTATTTGTCTCTTAAACCCAGGCCGTTCCCTGTAATCTGTCACAACGGTTGGAGAAAGTAATGGCAAATAGTGAGTGCACAAACCATAGAAGGTAAACTGTACACAGCGCCAGGGCAGTGTGATGGTATGTCTACTTTTAGATTGTGTTAGCTTATCAATGAACACACTCGTCACTCGACGAGTTTCACGTCTTTAGGACGGATACTTAAATGTGTGTTAGGTATTATTGTTGCAGTCTAAGCAGTCATTGTAGCAGCTCGATGAGCGAGAACCGAAAGGGTCTGTGCCATAAACCGTTATTTCTGTACGGCGTTGCTAATGTGTCATTACTGTTGTTATTTCTCCCTCTGCTCGCCCTGTAAATGCCCTACGTCGCTGGATAGCGAAGGTGTTTTCTGCATCTCGCTCCTTTTTCTTGTATGTTCTCCGTTTGTCGCCTTCCTCGCATTCAAACCAATTCGAGCCGAAGTCCGCTACATGTCCAAAATGGTGGTCGCGTTTACGAAGGTCACGTGACTGAAAAGGGTCTATAGCATTCATCAGTAGTGTTAGCGAATGCTAACAAAGCAGTGCTAACGACCAAGAAGCTAAGATTTCTGTCTTCAAACTCTTCTTCCACACTGCACGCTCACCACAGTATTTTTCACTCATACTTAAATATTCATTTCCCTGAGTAATTTACGGAGTTACTTTTAAAATCAACATTGATAGCTACACATAATGGAGCGACCTGGCAGCCAAAATTCTCTCAAAATCTTCCGTTTTTAATGAAGCAAACCTGGCGGCCATGTTTGTTTACACATTACCACAGTTGCTCGCTATCGCAGAAGTTTTACGTCTCTGATGTGTAATGTCATGTTGTCTTGACAACCATGCAATATCGTAAACCATATTCAACGCTCATTCTCCATTGGGTAGAGTGACGTAATAAATGTAGGATAAGCGATATGCTAACAATATTTCATGCTATCAGACCAAATGAATGAAACCCGCTAGAAGGGAATAGAACACGTTTTTATTCCATTGAAAAAGTGTCCTGTGTGTATAATAATTCCTGATATTTCACTCCGATGACGTCACTCCCAGTGTTTTCCCGCTGACTAGACGTGCGTTGTCAAAATGGTGAACCGGTTCAAAATTAAAATTCTTCTGATTAACTTGCTTTTTTTTGTGGATGTGTCCATATAATATAAAGAACATTCCACAGTGGCAAATATGTTCACCACTCGAAGATAAACTTCACATCTTCGCACAAGCGTGTAATATACAGTGGTGCTTGAAAGTTTGTGAACACTTTAGAATTTTCTATATTTCTGCATAAATATGACCTAAAACATCATCAGATTTTCACACAAGTCCTAAAAGTAGATAAAGAGAACCCAGCTAAACAAATGAGACAAAAATATTATACTTGGTCATTTATTTATTGAGGAAATTCATCCAATATTACATATCTGTGAGTGGCAAAAGTATGTGAACCTCTAGGATTAGCAGTTAATTTGAAGGTGAAATTAGAGTCAGGTGTTTTCAAACAATGGGATGACAATCAGGTGTGAGTGGGCACCCTGTTTTATTTAAAGAACAGGAATCTATCAAAGTCTGATCTTTACAACACATGTTTGTGGAAGTGTATCATGGCACGAACAAAGGAGATTTCTGAGGACCTCAGAAAAAGCGTTGTTGATGCTCATCAGGCTGGAAAAGGTTACAAAACCATCTCTAAAGAGTTTGGACACCACCAATCCACAGTCAGACAGATTGTGTACAAATGGAGGAAATTCAAGATCATTGTTATCCTCCCCAGGAGTGGTCGGCCAACAAAGATCATTCCAAGAGCAAGGCATGTAACAGTCAGCGAGGTCACAAAGGACCCCAGGGTAACTTCTAAGCAACTGAAGGCCTCTCTCACATTGGCTAATGTTCATTAATCCACCATCAGGAGAACACTGAACAACAATGGTGTGCATGGCAGGGTTGCAAGAAGAAAGCCACTGCTCTCCAAAAAGAACATTGCTGCTCATCTGCAGTTTGCTAAAGATCACGTGGACAAGCCAGAAGGCTGTTGGAAAAATATTTTGTGGATGAATGAGACCAAAATAGAACTTTATGGTTTAAATGAGAAGCGTTATACCAGCGAATTCTAAAGGAAAATGTCAGGACATCTGTCCATGAACTGAATCTCAAGAGAAGGTGGGTCATGCAGCAAGACAACGACCCTAAGCACACAAGTCGTTCTACCAAAGAATGGTTAAAGAAGAATAAAGTTAATGTTTTGGAACGGCCAAGTCAAAGTCCTGACCTTAATCCGATCGAAATGTTGTGGAAGGACCTGAAGCGAGCAGTTCATGTGAGAAAACCCACCAACATCCCAGAGTTGAAGCTGTTCTGTACGGAGGAACGGGCTAAAATTCCTCCAAGCCGGTGTGCAGGACTGATCAACAGTTACCGCAAACATTTAGCTGCAGTTATTGCTGCACAAGGGGGTCACACCAGATACTGAAAGCAAAGGTTCACATACTTTTGCCACTCACAGATATGTAATATTGGATCATTTTCCTCAATAAATAAATGACCAAGTATAATATTTTTGTCTCATTTGTTTAACTGGGTTCTCTTTATCTACTTTTAGGGCTTGTGTGAAAATCTGATGACGTTTTAGGTCATATTTATGCAGAAATATAGAAAATTCTAAAGGGTTCACAAACTTTCAAGCACCATTGTATACTATATTTTTATTCTTTAAAGACTAATCTATCGTCTCTTATTTCAACCTTGTTATCAATGTGTCTGATGTTGTTTGGTTGCTAGCAAGAGAGCAAATTCACCAAGTAAGTTAGCTAGTTAAGCTAATCTAGCCTCCTGACTGACTCTGTACCGCCATCTCGTATATGTATCGTAATTAGCAATTGTTTCATATTGGACCTCCGTCGTCCATTGGGAGTTCAACGCGTCTGAATCGGTGGCTTGCAAGAGCGCTAACTCACCAAATAAAAAGGCTAACCCCATCCTGTATACGTACAATTAGTGGTTGCTTTAATGTGGTGTAATTTTTTCTGGTGTCCATACAGAGGTTGGACTACTGGTCAATGATGCAAATTCCAGTGTTTAAGTATAAAAGGTTTGAGCTTTAGTGAGCTATGAAGAGGCTGGGGGATGCCACGTCATGCATTTGAACTCACATTTATTTCTCGTCGCTCGTTAATACTCGGTGAGCCGTTCAGGGAAACTCTGTAGCCCCTGGATTTGTGATTATGCTAATGCTAATTGAAAGCGTGAGGTCTGACATTTAATCCGAAATCAAGAGTAACAGCATCACAATGGAACTGAAAATCGTCCCTCATGACTCTTTTCTTCTTCAATCTCACGTTCTCCGGTTCTCCTTTCTGACCTCTTTCTTTCTTTCTTTTTTCTTTCTTTCTTTTTTCTTTCTCGTCTTTCATGCAAACCGATGATTATGCTATAATTTGCTGCTGTTAGCGTGTGTGTGTGTGTGTGTGTGTGTGTGTGAGGCCGCCTTGTTCAGACATAAATGGGGGAATTTTAGAAATGTCCTGAAAAGATGGTGAGTCCTGATAAAACGGTGTGACTGGATTCCCACAATGCTTTTGTTTGTCCGTGTGTGTGTGAGCTTCACACACACATCCCACACTTTTGACAAATGACTTTTGGCCTCTTTTGCATGCTGTAATGTGATCATAGGGAAATCGGAGCAGATTTGTTTGATGGTGGTTTCTTTTTAATGAATAATGAAACGCAGGCTGCCGCATTCAAATCCGAGCGAACGTCTCGCTAACGTCGCTCTCGTTTTACGCCCCGTTTGTTTACTTTGGCACCGTGAAAGCGAGAAAATGAGTTTCACAGCCAAATTTTTTAGCAGATGTTAGCAGTGTGTTGGCCACCGGAGCTGAGTGATAGCAGCAGAGAAATAAATCTTCATCATGTGTTTATGAGCTGTTCCTGCACCATCGTCTGGACTGGGTTTGTATTTTCACATTTTGTCAATAATAATAATAAGGGTTCTGTATTTGTAATAATTTATTCGTAAGTTGTTCGTAGGAACATATACACAAGAAATGTGGTGGTCATGAAAACCAAGTTGGTTAAAACGTTCTTATCCTTTGACAGTTTGTGTTAATTTAAATATTAAATTAAAGACGCACTAACAAGAACGACAATTAATCAGCTTCGAAATCGTATAATTGTTGAAGATTTATTGCGATTTTATGTATGGATTAATCTGTAGATTAAATCTCTTCTCTGTTTCAATTGCCAATTGAAAACCCTGTCATTACCTGTTAACAACCTGAAAAAGATCTCTCACTTAAGATTGAATTAGGACAAAAGTAATAGCGCCCGGGGGGGGGGGGGGGTGTTCGTGTATATCTATGGTTTATGTTGCATCGGCTGAAATGCATGACTGAAAGATACAGCGCATGCCACTCTGTGAGCGTTACCTTTTATGGTGTTTTGTGGGCGTGGTTAAATGTAAAATGATTGTTTGGGTAATTTATGGCTGATTGATATTCATCAAGCCCTGTGATGACCTGGCGACTTGTCCAGGGTGTACCCCGCCTTTCGCCCGTAGTCAGCTGGGATAGGCTCCAGCTTGCCTGCGACCCTGTAGAACAGGATAAAGCGGCTACAGATAATGAGATGAGATGAAATGATATTCATCAGCACGCGCACACAAGAACCAAAAAATAAATAAATAAAAATCAGTAAAACTTCTGGGAGTATGACAGGAATTTTTAGTGAAATGGTAACGAAAATATTTACACAACTTCACAAAACTGAAGTTTAATTTAAGATATAATTATGTTGTTTCAGTGATTTGTTTTTAAAGGAACACTATTTTTCTCAGGTTAAATATACAGAATAAATGTACCAACTGAATTCCCTTAATGTGGTTTTAATCCAGAAATATGTTTTTGGATATAGTTTTCATTCTACTTTATGTTGTACAGTGTGTTTTTTTTTTTTCTGCATGTCTGATAAATTGCTGCTGTAATATAATTTCCCAGCTTAGGATCAATAAGATCAATCAATCAATCAATCAATCAATCAATCAATCAATCAATCAATCAATCAATCAATCAATCAGTCTGTCTGTCTGTTGTATAAAGAAATGCACCCAAACTGGGAGAAGAGTACTACATGGGAAGAAAATAAGTACAGTATGAACTGGAAGGTCACTCTGTAGCGTAGAGTTCATTCCTCCGCTGAGCCACATACTGTTTTATCAACATCAAAATCCTATCAGTCGGGGATAATACTAAAGCTTCTAACAAATTTCATCCAAATCCGCTCACTACTTTTTGAGTTACGTTGAGAAAAGAGAACAAAATCCCAGATCCACATCCGTATCCCGAGTTGCATCAAAATCTAGTCAATTGTTCTTTGGCACAAATCCGTTCACTACTTTTTAAGTTATGTTGAGAAAAGGTGAACAAACAGAGAAAAAAACACAACATCCTCCAACATGGCTAGTGAAAGAAATTAGAGGTTATAAAAAAGAGAGACCTTTTTTTCTTTGCTGTTACTGATATCCAAACCTCGAGTATCAGCTGATATCGATACCCCGGATATCCAACACTCTTTAATTTAACTTAAAGCTTTAAATTGTTTTTCTTTTCAACTGAAGCAGTTCAACTGTTCCACACAGAAATCATTAGACTGTAAATGTAATCAATATAATTTATTATAAGAACAACATAACGTGTATAATGTAAATAGAACCAAATCAATCCAAACAAAATTATGTTCCAAATCCAGTTCCAGACTTTGTACGTGTTACAGGATCAGATGTGTTTTCTCTGATGGCACTCCCACTGATTTATGACAGTATGGATGATTTGTTCGTGTATTTACGGCAGCACTGCTACCTGCTTAACCGTGCTCACCAAAGCTCACATCACACTCACTGGCCACTTTAATAGGAACACGTTCTTGACTCTAAGATCCCTGTTCTTGGCTGCAGGAGTGGAACCCAATGTGTTCTTCTGTTTTCTGTTGCATGCTGAGATGCTTTTCTGCTCACCATGGTTGTAAAGAGTGATTATATGAGTTGCTATATCCTTCCTGGCAAAAAAAAAAAAAAAGCTTGAACCTTGAACCGATCTGTTCATTTCCCTCTGACCCTCTCTTATCAACAAGGTGTTTGTCTCCACCCACGGAACTGTCGCTCACTCACTCACTGTTTTTTGTTTTTCGCACCATTCTGTGTAAACTCGAGAGACTGTTGTGTGTGAAAACCCCAGGAGATCAGCAGTTTCTGAAACACTCAAACCAGTCCATCTAGCTCAAACCAACACTCATACCACAGTGAAAGAAAGTCACGCAAAAATTGAGATCACAAATTTTCCTGTTCTGATGATTGAACATTAACTGAAGCTCTTGATTTGTATCTGTATGATTTGATGCATTGTGCTGCAAGAAAAAGTGCAAAAGCAGGGGGCGCTAAGGTGCCATTTTAGCTCGAGTACAAATAACAACAAAAAAATGCATCAAAAATATATGTAATCAGTGCGTCTCACGTTTTCTTCGCAGACACAAAGGACACGTGGGATGACGTGTCCAAAATAAAGAAGCTTCGTAAACGTTGTTTCAGTTCCCGCCTTTCCATGTCATTTTAAAATCTGATCGTAATTTTAAAAAATGTAGATACAAATATTATGTGTGCATAATTATGTGCTTTTGGCGCATGCGTGACTATCAGCTATGTGGAAATTCTCCAGGAAAAACATCGTGATGAAAGAAACTGGAGAGAATTTTTTTCTCCTCAGGAAAGGAGGGCAAAAAATCGCAGCTTGTGTTTACCTTTTTTTAATATAATCCCCTGCATCTCTGCTGAATGTTGTGCATTTAAACAAACCGGTGGGTTCGAACACCGCGATGTGTCTCTGTCCTGGTTTTCTGCACGGCAGTCGTAATTGTCTTCACTGATTGCTCTTTTTTTGCGTCACAGTAATTTGCGCTTCATTTTCTATTTTTGTCGACTGTTCAGCCAGCTCTATTGTTTTCAGTGATGATGCACAAAAGTGTCTCACTCACACACACACACACACACACACACACGGTTAGTTTGCATTAATTAACCAATAAATAACCAGCGTTCTTCACACACAAACACACACTATCCCACACGTCCCTGTTTTACTAATTAGGCCGAGAAAGGGGCGGGGCTTACTTTAAACTTGATCAGCCACTCACAGACTTCATGCGCTTTCTGATTTCAGGAACTGACGTACCTGGGTCAATAAGGGGCGGAGCCTGTTTACTCAATTCAATATACTATGACATCATGATGCGAGCCCTTTTTCAGTTTTCTGTCTTCACGTCCTAATCATAAACACATATTTATTAAAAATGCTTATTTTAATATTCTTATATGATATAGTTATGTATTATATAGTGATTAGTGATGTTATTTATGTTATCTATAACTATATACATCGCTTAACTTACAAATCAGGACTCTGGATGTTTGATTGGTCCACATGAGGAACCTCAGGAACCAACAGGAAATGTTTTGGCTTTGACTTTTTTTTATTTGTAAAAAATAAATAACAACAACAAGATCTGAAATTTCCCTACAAAGTCAAAACTTTCAGATCGTCCGCTTCCTGTCGGGACAACTGGTCCTCAAGACGCACACACACGTTCACTTTCTGTAATCTCTCTCTCTCTCTCTGATCTCTCTCACTCTCTCCCTCTCTCTCTCTAATCTCTCTCTCTCTCTGATCTCTCTCGCTCTCTCTAATCTCTTGCTTCTTCTCTCTCTCTCTAATCTTTCACTCCTTCTCTCTCTCTGATCTCTTGCTCCTTCTTTCTCTCTCTCTCTGATCTCTCGCTCCTTCTCTCTCTGATCTCTCGCTCCTTCTTTCTCACTCTCTCATCTTTTGCTCCTTCTCTCTCTCTCTGATCTCTCTCTCTCATCTCTCTCTCTAATCTTTCACTCCTTCTTTCTCTCTGATCTCTCGCTCCTTCTCTCTCTGATCTCTTGCTCCTTCTTTCTCTCTCTCTAATCTTTTGCTCCTTCTCTCTCTCTGATCTCTCTCTCTCATTTTTCTCTCTCTAATCTTTTACTCCTTCTCTCTCTGATCTCTCTCTCTTTCTCATCTCTCTCTCTAATCTTTTGCTCCTTCTCTCTCTCTGATCTCTCTCAAATCTCTCTGATCTCTCTCTCTCTCTAATCTCTTGCTCCTTCTCTCCCTCTCTGATCTCTCTCTCTCATCTCTCTCTCTAATCTCTCCCTCCTTCTCTCTCATCTCTCTCTCTTTCTGATCTCTGTCTCTAATCTCTCGCTCCTTCTCTCTCTCATCTCTCTCTCTGATCTCTCTCTCTGATCTCTCTCTAATCTCTCGCTCCTTCTCTCTCTCTCATCTCTCTCAAATCTCTCTCTCTCTCTCTCTCTCTCTCTCTCTCTCTGTCTGATCTCTCTCTCTCTCTCTCTCTCTCTCTCTCTCAGTGCGACATTGTTTTATGGCGTCCCTCTGGTTCTGTTGTGTGGGTTACTGGGCTTCTGATTGTTGATAACCATTCTGAAACACACACACACACGCGCATGCACACACACACACACACACACACACACACACACACACACACACACACACCAGGGGCCATTAGAGCAGAGTGTGCCGTGTGCTGTTGCTGGATGACTTAATCACTGATCTTAATCTCACACACAGCGAGCAAGCGAGCGAGAGAGAGAGAGAGAGAGAGAATGAAAGACGATGTGAAAGAGCTCGGAGTGACATTGTCGTAGCTGAACAGTGTTGTACAGAGTCTTCTCTTTGCTCTTTTCCTCATTCCTCTCTCCGTGTTTTATCCCCATTTCAGTCTCAGTCATCTGCAGCCATGATGCCTCTCATTGGACTCTTCTGGCTGGTCCAGTCAGCGGCTTGTGCGTTTCCGGAGGAACCCGGACCCCTGAACACCATCCCTGCTGAAGGTAACCTCATTGCACTGCACTCCGCCCGCCTGAGTTACAGCCTTATTTCAGAGCGAAAGCTGTTTGAGTGACTCGAGTTAGCCGTTCTGTGTGTAACGACTCGATCCGAGTTCCTCACATCGTGGAGTTTTGTGGAAGTGAGAAGTGGAAATGTGTTAATTCAGATCAAAAGCGTAATTCATATCTGAACTCATTTAGAAAACTCAAATAATTCTTCTATATGTCCCTTCTTGAGCCCTGATGTTCTATTCCAGGGTAACTCGAATAAACCGTGATTAGTTCGATTTGCCTTTGTACTGTTTCACAAGTTATTTAGAGGAGCTTTGAACCCCTGAAGTACTGAAACTACTCCGATATTTAAACACAGTTTTATTAAGTTGCTTAATTTAAATCAGTGACTAAAACGCTTTACTATAAATACGCAAGTGGTCATAGGAAATCGCGCGCTCTGATTGGTCGAGAAATTCGAACTATTTCTTTATAATCACCTCGAGCAACTCGGCAAAATGGCGGCTGATCGCTTCGTCGCCGTAAGTGAGGAAGAATTTCAAATGATGAAAGAAAATGCTGTTCCTAAAAGCACTAAAGATGCTACGAAGTTTGGTCTAAAACTATTCAAAGGTCAGGTGGAGTTGTGATTTATTTTATCGATTTCAGAACAAAGGATTTTATGTGACTCGGCGTAGATCAGTGACACAAGTCTGCGCCGCAAAGTTATTACATTTACATACCGCTTTTGGAGTTTGAAATAAATATTTTTAAAATAATCATCTGTGTATTTATCCTAAAACAAATATCTTCCTTGGGCTCGGTGAAATATCAGGAATTATTATACATACAGGACACTTTTTCGATGGAATAAAAACGTGTTCTATTCCCTTTTAGCAGGTTTCATTCATGCAATACTGTTAGCATATCGCTTATCCTACGTGTATTACCGTACGTCACTCTACCCAATGGAGAATGAGCGTTGAAGGTTTACGATATTGCGTGGTTGTCAAGACAGCATGACATCACATTTCGGAGACGTAAAACGTTTGCGCTAGCGAGTGTGAGACATCGTAGGATGGAAGTAAAACGTACAGTGGAAATCAAAGTGACCGGCATCTGCCAACATCGTCAAAAGACACGCACGCCCTCTTTCGAATGCTGACGTAATCAAGCCGGAAGTTTTGTTTGTTTTGATAGCAATCAGGAAAGTTTGAAAAAAGTAGGCAGTAATCGTCATTTAAACTCGTTTTTTTGCAATTTTTCGTTTGGAAAACAGTTTTCAAAATGACGGCACTGACACCTGGCTGACGCTTCACGTTTTGAAGTCTCGCACAAGTCTCGTGAAAATCGCGCAGATAAGCGACGCCTGCCGTGGACCAAACGAACTAAATTTAACACAGCTAAAAACCGAATAGGCCGATAAGTCTCATCTCATCTCATTATCTCTAGCCGCTTTATCCTTCTACAGGGTCGCAGGCAAGCTGGAGCCTATCCCAGCTGACTACGGGTGAAAGGCGGGGTACACCCTGGATAAGTCGCCAGGTCATCACAGGGCTGACACATAGACACAGACAACCATTCACACTCACATTCACACCTACGCTCAATTTAGAGTCACCAGTTAACCTAACCTGCATGTCTTTGGACTGTGGGGGAAACCGGAGCACCCGGAGGAAACCCACGCGGACACGGGGAGAACATGCAAACTCCGCACAGAAAGGCCCTCGCCGGCCCCGGGGCTCGAACCCGGACCTTCTTGCTGTGAGGCGACAGCGCTAACCACTACACCACCGTGCCGCCTAGGCCGATAAGTATAATATTTAATTACAATTAGTTGGCAATATGAGTCATGATATAAGGTTACTAAAACCGAAAACGTAATTGAATAACATGATAATTAAGAAATAAAGCAAGTTTAAAAATGACTTCAGTTCCCCTTTAAGTTTCATTTTCGTTCTCAGCGACCCAGAATTAGTAAAGTTTGACTATATTTATTTCGGAAGCATTTTGGCTGTCCACCAGTGTAATAATTCCTGATATTTCACTCCGATGAGGTCACTCCCAGTGTTTTCCCGCTGACTAGAAGCGCATTGTCAAAATGGTTCGAAATTATCATCGTTCATGTCCTTGCGCGTCGTCATGGTGGAGGGTCAAGAAACTGTCAATCACGGCTATCGAGGAAAACGTTGTCGAAGTTGTTAACTCGGTGAGTAAGTATAGAAAATTCTGACAAGCCAAAATTTTTCATTGGAGTATCATGGGACATCCCAGATGCCACATCGCTGTCATTTCTGATGTTCGTATTCGAACCCGACGATGGAAATTTGTCTGAATTCGTGTCGTCTGATCCCGGTGTCACTGTAACTCCACTTGGTTGTGTAATTGAGTTGTAGCACAGTGATGTGATTTAACCTCGATTCATTCAGTGGTGTAACTCAGACTAATAATTTTAATACACACGGATCTGCGAACTCGAATCAGAACGTGTCTGAGAAGCTCGCTGAGTTCATGAGTCCAACTTGAACCAATCATTAGACATGTCCAGAATTAAAAATTAAACTGAAATGGACTTCGATTTAAATGTATTTATGTTTGGATTTGACTTAAAGTCCTGATTCTCTTTTGAAATATGATCTTAGTTACACTGTATGAGCCGTGAGATGGGGTTTGTTTAGTCCTGTAAGCTCTCTGAGTTACCCATAATAAAAACCTGTACTGTACGTCACAGTTGTTATTTAGACCAAATTTCAAGTCAGTTTTGTTCTGTACAGTAAACAAACCCAGTAATCGGACCACATGCTGCGTTTCTGGAGGAATCTGGACCCCTAATGGACCCTCAAGCACTCAATTAGTGGACTGTCCTCTAGTCATTTGAGTTAATGGCCTCATTTAGATCGGCCTTAACCGGGCTTAAACAAATTATTCAAATGTACAAAAATGCAACAACGGATGAGAAGTTCAGCTAATGGCACTTTAACGCGCTTGAACTCAGCGTCCGCCGCCACGTAGGTGTTTGAGTTGTGATTAATTTGGCGTTTGCGTAAGTATTAAACACCACACGGTGATTAAATTAGACGGTTAGGTTCCTCGGTTCCTCGGTTCAGCCTCATAGCGTGGATGTGAGAGCAGGTCTTGTGGAAGATCCCAGGCTCCTGATCAGTGAGATAGCAGAGAGGAGTTCTGGATGGCATGTCAGGTGCCTGTGAGATGGAGAGATATGAGTAGGATAGAGAGAGGGAAATGGAGAGGAGAGGAGAGGAGAGGAGAGGAGAGGTACTTCACTGTTCAGTGCACTCAGGGTCGAGGAGATGCTTCTTCACGTCACAGTTGATCTAAACCTGTTGTATAGTTATATCATGACAAATTATTTGCACTTATGTATTTGGTTCTCGGTTGTCTTTTCCCTTTCTTCTTCTTCTTCTTCTTCTTCTTTTTTTTGAAGAATTTCTGTATTTGGAATTTCCAGAAATCTGTTCTGTTGGGATGTGTGATGGTTAAAAAACAAAACAAAACGTAAAAATATATAAAATTTGAATTACGTATATTTCTTTAGTCATGTAGCTTAGATGTGAATCGAATTTGTTCAGTCAAACTAATTTAATTTAAAGTTCTCTCTCTCTCTCTCTCTCTCTCTCTCTCTCTCTCTCTCTCTAGTCGTCAGGAGGTATCCCGTCTTCCTCGGCCGAGCTCATAGCTCATCTGTGACTCAGGAGCCGTTACACATCCAGAGAGTCCTGCAGGTCAACCGCACGCTCTACATCGGGGCCAGGTACGAGAGACGAGCGTTAATAAACACACGATTAACCTCAGAGCTCAGACGTACAGCTGATTTCTGACGAGTCTAGCGCAATTTACGAATAATTATTATCACCAGGACCCGCCTACTTTCACGAAGTTCATGTTTGAAAGCCACCGTATCGACCCGCCGTATCGACCCGCCATCATTAGGAATTAAACTGATTTAAAGGCGATTTTTCCGTATTTAATTCCAAATTCATTCATATCAAAGTCCCCACCCTTCACTCCAAATTTGGGATTTATACAAACGATCCAGTTTGTAATTATACACACAAACTCACACACCATGCGAAAGTTGCTCTCGCTTTTCCCGTGATCCTGAATCTGATCAACGCCCAAAGCAAGAAGGAGCCGAACAGTACGAAGCAAACATTTCACGGCCTGTAAAAATTCACCGAATGGTGAATAATAAGCTACTGAGATAAGCTGGCGTGTGTTAGATGTTAAAACAGACCCTGAGGTTTGTTTGGGATCAGGAAAACAGGGATCAGAGCAAAGCGGATCGGAGAAGAGAAGAGCGGCGCGAAACACGTTTCTTTCATTTATCCGCGTCTGAAATATGCTTGACGCTTGCTCAGAGAAAATAACCACGCTTGGCTGTGAAAGGAGGTGAAAGAAATGTATTTACTGAGCTGAAATGGCTTACAGTGTGTGTGTGGGGGTCACGGAGGTCACGGGAGGGGTCACAGGGGTCAACTCTGTTTGGGACTGTCACCTTTTTTCAGTTTCAAAGGAGCTGAAGATTCTTAAAATGCCACCGCAATTAATAATCACAGTTGTATTAAGGCTGAAAGGTCATGTGACCATGGGACACACACACACACACACACACACACACACACACACACACACACACACACACACACACAGAGGGGCTGTTAATGGGAAAGGCAGTGATGAGGGTCCACAGGGAAGCCACGCTGGAATAATAACGACTCTCCTACCGGCAGGAAATGTGGCCTTTCATCCGGCGAGCAGCTTGATAATAAATCCAGCAAATAGCCGGTGCTGCTCCCGCTGCGGCGTGCGCCGATAAACGTCCCGAGTCGCCGGATCCCAGACGCTCCCGGGTCACTTAGAAGGGATAAAAACCACTAAAACCCTAAGCAGAAACATGTGAGCGTGTGTGTGGGTGTGGAGCCCATTCTCTGATTCACCGCAGAAAAAAAAGTCCTCGCTGCTCTCAGCCAATCAGAACGCTCCGTTTCAGACTGGCATTAAACCGGAATACAGGTTTGAGGAACCTAATTGGATGGAGATTGTTTTAGTGATGAGTTCCATCTGAAAGGCTGAAGGCAAGATGTAGTGTATAGGGGAGAGAGAGAGAGAGAGAGAGAGCTACTGGGAGGTGAATAGAGTGAGAGATTGTTAGTGTGATGGATGAAGATAAAAGAAAGTTGGGGTAAGAGTTATGAACTTCAGCGTGAGAGAGTCAAAGACAGACAGACAGACACGCACACAAACAGATTAAGAGACAGATACAGATAAAGGGAGAAAGTAAGGAGATATCATAACAGGGAGAGACACAGAGAGAGAGAGAAAGGAAGAGACATATATATATATATATATATATATATATATATATATATATATATATATATATATATATGTGTATATGTGTGAGAGAGAGAGAAAGAGAGGGAGCAAATGGAAGATATATATATATATATATATATATATATATATATAAAATATATATAGTGTGTGTGTGAAAAAGAGAGGGAGAGAGAGAGTGAAAGGAAGAGTGTGTGTGTGTCTGAGAGAGAGAGAGAGAGAGAGAGAGAGCAAAAGGAAGAATGAATGAGCGATAGACAGAGAAAGACATTTCGTAAGAGTGACAGGTGCAGCGACAGACAGACAGACAGACAGACAGACAGGGTATAGAATGGACACAGTGACAGGAATATAAGAGATAGATACTACCATGCTACAGAGAGAGAGAGAGAGAGAGAGAGAGAGTGTAAATCTGTGAAATGTGCAAAGAACTGAGAGATGGAGAGAGAAAAATGAGACAGAGGGACAAGTTGGCAGAAGAGAGAGAGAGACACGGAGTGACAGACAAAAAGGAGAAAAAGATTAAGAATTTTATGAATCAGAGAGAGAGAGAGAGAGAGAGGGGCGTGTACAGGACATGTCGAGAAGCAGATAAAAACTGTTCTGTCCTACAAAGAGATGAAGAGAAAGAAAGAGAATGAAAGGGAGAGAGATTTTATAAAGCAGACACAGGAAAAAAGATGACCTTTTATGACTTTTTATTCATTTCAGAAACAGAGAGAGAGAGAGAGAGAGAGAGAATCTCAAATCGTGCTCTGTACTGTGCATGTAATGCACTAGATAGGGTGCACACTGCTGTTCCATTATCCCCTCTGTAGGGCGCAAAGAGACTGACTCGGATTTCGGACTTGTGTTCCACTCATGTACCCGGCTCCACTCCTGTTGTACCTGGACAGGAAGGGAACAGATATTTCGAACCTGCGTGGAGGATTGTGGGTAATTTCCTGAGCTGGGAAAGCACCAGAAATGTGCTGGAAGAACATGCAGATATTTAGCTGCAACAAAAAAAGGGAAAAATATTAATAATAATAATAATAATAATAATAATAATGAATGGGTGGCACGTTGGTGTAGTGGTTAGCGCTGTCGCCTCACAGCAAGAAGGTCCTGGGTTCGAGCCCCGTGGCCGGCGAGGGCCTTTCTGTGCGGAGTTTGCATGTTCTCCCCGTGTCCGCGTGGGTTTCCTCCGGGTGCTCCGGTTTCCCCCACAGTCCAAAGACATGCAGGTTAGGTTAACTGGTGACTCTAAATTGAGAGTAGGTGTGAATGTGAGTGTGAATGGTTGTCTGTGTCTATGTGTCAGCCCTGTGATGACCTGGCGACTTGTCCAGGGTGTACCCCGCCTTTCGCCCGTAGTCAGCTGGGATAGGCTCCAGCTTGCCTGCGACCCTGTAGAACAAGATAAAGCGGCTAGAGATAATGAGATGAAATAATAATGAACATTCATGACATACGTCTTTAGATCAGATTGGAAAATCTGTCCGATCAGATCAGGTGGGTGTTTAACAGCGGCGGAGCGACACGTGGGTCTTGAAGCCGTTTCTACGGTACACAGTAAGCATGATGATATATCAGATCGATTAAAAAGAAAAAAAAAACCCTCACACTAATACAGAAGTGTCGCATTAAAAAAGTTAATATTTTCTAATTTTAATACAAAATATTTTAACGATGTTCACAGTGTCTCCGAAAAACATATCGTGACATCGTTTATCGTGATATATCGCAATATATCGTCTTATCCCCCAGCCTGAGGTTAACATTTCAGGATGATATCAGTCAGCGATGCTCGGTGTCAGGAAGTAAGAATCCACGTCAAACTATTTTAAAAAAATGTGTGTAAAGAAAACAGAGTCACATGACCCACAGCGGCGATAAATAAGCAGGCAGATCCACGGGCCTCTGCTTCCTCCTGCGTTCATAATGAACTTTCCTCCCTGCTCGAGGACACACATTAATCTCACCACCGCTCAGTCTGGGTCAGAGTGTGTGTGTGTGTGTGTGTGTGTGAGAGACCTCTCTCTGCTGAGAGATCTGATATTAAACCCCACCAAGGAGTGAAACTCAACACATTCTTTTAGCGACCTGCCACCTAGAGGTCACACAGTGGTCACACAGGGGTCACGCAGCGTCTCCAAAAGGCCGACTTTCCTCCCAGGACCTGATTAATACTCCGAAAAATGACTACAAGTCAACATTA